>NW_027077442.1:0-47000 GCF_963924675.1 Phocoena phocoena
GGTTAGGGTTAGGGTTAGGGGACGGGGACGGTTTAGGGGACAGGTTAGTGTACGACAACGGTTTAGGGTGAGCGTACGTGTTAGGGTACGGTTTAGTGTTATCGTAAGGGTTAGGATTATGGGACGGGTTAGGGTAAGGCTTCGGGTAAGGTTTAGGGTTAGGTTTAGGGTTAGGGTTAGGGTTAGGGGATGGTGACGGTTTAGGGGACAGGTTAGAGTACGACAACGGTTTAGGGTGAGCGTACGTGTTAGGGTACGGGTTAGTGTTAGCGTACGGGTTAGGATTAGGGGACAGGTTAGGGTAAGGCTTCTGGTCAGGTTTAGGGTTAGTGTTAGGGATAGGGTTAGAGGACGGGGACGGTTTAGGGGACAGGTTAGGGTACGACAACGGTTTACGTTGAGCGTACGTGTTAGGGTACGGGTTAGTGTTAGCGTACGGGTTAGGATTAGAGGACGTGTTAGGGTAAGGATTCGGGTAAGGTTTATGGTTAGGATTAGGGTTAGGGTTAGGGTTAGGAGACGGGGACGGTTTAGGGGACAGGTTAGTGTACAACAACGGTTTAGGGTGTGTGTATGTGTTAGGATACGGTTTAGTGTTAGCGTAAGGGTTAGGATTAGGGGACGGGTTTGGGTAAGGCTTCAGGTAAGGGTTAGGGTTAGGGTTAGGGTTAGGGTTAGGGGATCGGGACGGTTTAGGGGACAGGTTAGGGTACGACAACCTTTTATTGTGAGCGTACGTGTTAGGCTATGGGTTAGTGTTAGCGTATGGTTTAGGATTAGGGGACGGGTTAGGGTAAGGCTTTGGGTAAGGGTTAGGGTTAGGTTTAGGGTTAGGGGACGGGGACGGTTTAGGGGACAGGTTAGTGTACGACAAAGGTTTAGGGTGAGCGTACGTGTTAGGGTACAGTTTAGTGTTAGCGTACGGGTTAGGATTAGGGGACGGGTTAGGGTAAGTCTTCGGGTAAGGTTTAGGGCTAGGGTTAGGGTTAGGGTTAGGGTTAGGTTTAGGGGACGGTGACGGTTTAGGGGACAGGTTAGGGTACGACAACGGTTTAGGGTGACCCTACGTGTTAGGGTACGAGTTAGTGTCAGCGTACGGGTTAGGATTAGGGGATGGGTTAGGGTAAGGCTTCGGGTAAGGGTTAGGGTTAGGGTTAGGGTTAGGGTTAGGGGACGGGGACAGGGACGGGGACAGTTTAGGGGACAGGTTAGTGTACGACAACGGTTTAGGGTGAGCGTACGTGTTAGGGTACGGGTTAGTGTTATCGTATGGGTTAGGATTAGGGGATGGGTTAGGGTAAGGCTTCGGGGAAGGGTTAGCGTTAGTGTTATGGTTAGGGTTAGGGGATGGGGACGGTTTAGGGGACAGGTTAGGGTACGACAACGGTTTAGGGTGAGCGTACGTGTTAGGTTACGGGTTAGTGTTAGCGTACGGGTTAGGATTAGAGGACGTGTTAGGGTAAGGCTTCGGGTAAGGGTTAGGGTTAGGTTTAGGGTTAGGGTTAGGGTTAGGGGACGGGGACGGTTTAGGGGACAGGTTATGGTACAACAACGGTTTATGGTGAGCGTACGTGTTAGGCTACAGTTTAGGGTTAGCGTACGGGTTAGGATTAGGGGATGGGTTAGGGTAAGGCTTCGGGTAAGGGTTAGGGTTAGGGTTAGGGTTAGGGTTAGGGTACGGGGACGGTTTAGGGGACAGGTTAGGGTACGACAACGGTTTAGGGTGAGCGTATGTGTTAGGGTACGGTTGAGTGTTATCGTAAGGGTTAGGATTAGGGGACGGGTTAGTGTAAGGCTTCGGGAAAGGTTTAGGGTTAGGGTTAGGGTTAGGGTTAGGGTTAGGGGACGGGGACGGTTTAGGGGACAGGTTAGAGTACGACAACGGTTTAGGGTGAGCGTTCGTGTTAGGGTACAGGTTAGTGTTAGCGTACGAGTTAGGATTAGGGGACGAGTTAGGGTAAGGCTTCGGATAAGGGTTAGGGTTAAGGTTAGGGTTAGGGTTAGAGTTAGGGAACAGGGACGGTTTAGGGGATAGGTTAGGGTACGACAACGGTTTAGGGTGAGCGTACGTGTTAGGGTATGGGTTAGAGTTAGCATACCGGTTAGGATTAGGGGACGGGTTAGGGTAAGGGTTCGGGTAAGGTTTAGGGTTAGGGTAAGGGTTAGGGTTAGGGGATGGGGACGGTTTAAGGGACAGCTTAGGGTACGACAACGGTTTAGGGTGAGCGTACGTGTTAGGGTATGGGTTAGTGTTAGCGTACGGGTTAGGATTAGGGGACGGTTTACGGTAAGGCTTCGGGTAAGAGTTAGAGTTAGGTTTAGTGTTAGGCTTAGGGGACGGGGACGGTTTAGGGGACAGGTTAGGGTACAACAAAGGTTTAGGGTGAGTGTACGTGTTAGGATACGGGTTAGTGTTAGCGTACGGGTTAGGATTAGGGGACGGTTTAGGGTAAGGCTTCGGGTAAGAGTTCGGGTTAGGGTTAGGGTTAGGGTTAGTGATAGGTTGAGGGGACGGTGACGGTTTAGGGGAGAGGTTAGGGTACGACAACGGTTTAGAGTGAGCGTACGTGTTAGGGTACGGGTTAGTGTTAGCGTACGGGTTAGGATTAGGGGACGGGTTAGGGTAAGGCTTCGGGTCAGGGTTAGGGCTGGGTTAGGGATAGGGTTAGGGGACGGGGACGGTTTAGGGGACAGGTTAGGGTACGACAACGGTTTACGTTGAGCGTACGTGTTAGGGTACGGGTTAGTGTTAGCGTACGGGTTAGGTTAGGGGACGGGTTAGGGTAAGGCTTCGGGTAAGGGTTAGGGTTATGGTTAGGGTTAGGGTTAGGGGACGGGGACGGTTTAAGGGACAGGTTAGGGTACGACAACGGTTTAGGGTGTGTGTATGTGTTAGGATACGGTTTAGTGTTAACGTACGGGTTAGGATTAGGGGACGGATTAGGCTAAGGCTTCAGGTAAGGGTTAGGGTTAGGGTTAGGGTTAGGGTTAGGGGATGGGGACGGTTTAGGGGAAGGTTAGGGTACGACAACGGTTTAGGGTGAGCGTAAGTGTTAGGCTATGTGTTAGTGTTAGCGTACGGTTTAGGATTAGGTGACGGGTTAGAGTAAGGCTTTGGGTAAGGGTTAGGGTTAGGTTTAGGGTTAGGGTTAGGGGACGGGGACAGTTTAGGGGACAGGATAGGGTACGACAACGGTTTAGGGTGAGCGTACGTGTTAGGGTACGGGTTAGTGTTAGCGTACGGGTTAGGATTATGGGATGGGTTAGGGTAAGGCTTCGGGTAAGGGTTAGGGTTAGGGTTAGGGTTAGGGTTAGGGGACGGGGACAGGGACGGGGACAGTTTAGGAGACAGGTTAGTGTACGACAACGGTTTAGGGTGAGCGTACGTGTTAGGGTACGGGTTAGTGTTAGCGTACGGGTTAGGATTAGGGGACGGGTTAGGGTAAGGCTTCGGGTAAGGGTTAGGGCTAGGGTTAGGGTTAGGGTTAGGGGACGGGGACGGTTTAGGGGACAGGTTAGGGTACGACAACGGTTTAGGGTGAGCGTACGTGTTAGGGTACGGGTTAGTGTTATCGTATGGGTTAGGATTAGGGGATGGGTTACGTTAAGGCTTGTGGTAAGGGTTAGGGTTAGGGTTAGGGTTAGGGTTAGGGGACGGGGACGGTTTAGGGGACAGGTTAGTGTACGACAACGGTTTAGGGTGAGCGTACGTGTTAGGGTACGGGTTAGTGTTAGCATACTGGTTAGGATTAGTTGACGGGTTATGGTAAGGCTTCGGGTAAGGGTTAGGGTTAGGGTTAGGGTTAGGGGACGGGGACGGTTTAGGGGACAGTTTAGGGTACGACAACGGTTTAGGGTGAGCGTACGTGTTAGGGTACGGGTTAGTGTTATCGTATGGGTTAGGATTAAGGGACGGTTTACGGTAACGCTTCGGGTAAGGGTTAGGCTTAGGTTTAGGGTTAGGGTTAGGGGACGGGGACCGTTTAGGGGACAGGTTACTGTACGACAACGGTTTAGGGTGAGCGTACGTGTTAGGGTACGGGTTAGTGTTAGCGTACGGGTTAGGATTAGGGGACGGGTTAGGGTAAGGCTTCGGGTAAGTTTTAAGGTTAGGGTTATGGTTAGGGTTAGGGGACGGGGACAGTTTAGGGGACAGGCTAGTGTATGACAACGGTTTAGGCTGAGCGTACGTGTTAGGGTACAGGTTAGTGTTATCGTATGGGTTAGGATTAGGGGACAGGTTAGGGTAAGGCTTCGGGTAAGGGTTAGGGTTAGTGTTAGGGTTAGGGTTAGGGTTAGGGTTAGGGTTAGGGTTAGGTGACGGGGACGGTTTAGGGGACAGGTTAGGGTACGACAACGGTTTAGGGTGAGCGTACGTGTTAGGGTACGGGTTAGTGTCAGCGTACGGGTTAGGATTAGGGGAAGGGTTAGGGTAAGGCTTCGGGTAAGGGTTAGGGTTAGGGTTAGGGTTAGGGTTAGGGGACGGGGACGGTTTAGGGGACAGGTTAGGGTACGAAAACGGTTTAGGGTGAGCGTACGTGTTAGGTTACGTGTTAGTGTTAGCGTACGGGTTAGGATTAGAGGACGTGTTAGGGTAAGGCTTCGGGTAAGGGTTAGGGTTAGGGTTAGGGTTAGGGTTAGGGGACGGGGACGGTTTAGGGGACAGGTTATGGTACGACAACGGTTTATGGTGAGCGTACGTGTTAGGCTACGGGTTAGTGTTAGCGTACGGGTTAGGATTAGGGAATGGGTTAGGGTAAGGCTTCGGGTAAAGGTTAGGGTTAGGGTTAGGGTTAGGGTTAGGGTTAGGGGACGGGGACGGTTTAGGGGACAGGTTAGGGTACGACAACGGTTTAGGGTGAGCGTACGTGTTAGGGTACGGGTTAGTGTTAGCGTACGGGTTAGGATTAGGGGACGGGTTAGGGTAAGGCTTCGGGTAAGGGTTAGGGTTAGGGTTGAGTTAGGGTTAGGGGATGGGGACGGGGACGGTTTAGGGGACAGGTCAGTGTATGACAACTGTTTAGGGTGAGCGTACGTGTTAGGGTACGGGTTAGTGTTAGCGTACGGTTTAGGATTAGGGGACGGGTTAGGGTAAGGCTTCGGGTAAGGGTTAGGGTTAGGGTTAGGGTTAGGGTTAGGGGACGGGGACGGTTTACTGGACAGGTTAGGGTACGACAACAGTTTAGGGTGAGCGTACGTGTTAGGGTACGGGTTAGTGTTAGCGTACGAGTTAGGATTAGGGTATGGGTTAGTGTAAGGCTTCGGGTAAGGGTTAGGGTTAGGGTTAGGGTTAGGGGATGGGGACGGTTTAGGGGACAGGTTAGTGTACGACAACGGTTTATGGTGAGCGTACGTGTTAGGGTACAGGTTAGTGTTATCGTATGGGTTAGGATTAGGGGACGGGTTAGGGTAAGGCTTCGGGTAAGGGTTAGTGTTAGTGTTAGGGTTAGGGTTAGGGTTAGGGGACGGGGACGGTTTAGGGGACAGGTTAGGTTACGACAACGGTTTAGGGTGAGCGTACGTGTTAGGGTACGGGTTAGTGTTAGCGTACGGGTTAGGATAAGGGGACGGGTTAGGGTAAGGCTTCGGGTAAGGGTTAGGGTTAGAGTTAGGGTTAGTGTTAGGGTTAGGGAACGGGGATGGTTTAGGGGGCAGGTTAGGGTACGACAACTGTTTAGGGTGAGCGTACGGGTTAGGGTACGGGTTAGAGTTAGCATACAGGTTAGGATTAGGGGACGGTTTAGGTTAAAGCTTCGGGTAAGCGTTCGGGTTAGGGTTAGTGTTAGGGTTAGGGTTAGGTTTAGGGGACGGTGACGGTTTAGGGGACAGGTTAGGGTACGACAACTGTTTAGGGTGAGCGTACGTGTTAGGGTACGGGTTAGTGTTATCGAATGGGTTAGGATTAGGGGACGGTTTACGGTAAGGCTTCGGGTAAGGGTTAGGGTTAGGGTTAGGTTTAGGGTTAGGGTTAGGGGACGGGGACGGTTTAGGGGACAGGTTAGTGTACGACAACGGTTTAGGGTGAGCGTACGTGTTAGGGTACGGGTTAGTGTTAGCGTACGGGTTAGGATTAGGGGACGGGTTAGGGTAAGGCTTCGGGTAAGGTTTAGGGTTAGGGTTAGGGTTAGGGTTAGGGGGCGGGGACAGTTTAGGGGACAGGTTAGTGTATGACAACGGTTTAGGGTGAGAGTACGTGTTAGGGTACAGGTTAGTGTTATCGTATGGGTTAGGATTAGGGGACGGGTTAGGGTAAGGCTTCGGGTAAGGGTTAGTGTTAGGGTTAGGGTTAGGGTTACGGTTAGGGGACGGGGACGGTATAGGGGACAGGTTAGGGTACGACAACGGTTTAGGGTGAGCGTACGTGTTAGGGTACGGGTTAGTGTTAGCGTACGGGTTTGGATTAGGGGACGGTTTAGGGTAAAGCTTCGGGTAAGGGTTAGGGTTAGGGTTAGGGTTAGGGTTAGGGTGAGGGAACTGGGACGGTTTAGGGGACAGGTTAGGGTACGACAAGGGTTTAGGTTGAGCGTACGTGTTAGGTTACGGGTTAGAGTTAGCATACGGGTTAGGATTAGGGGACGGTTTAGGGTAAGGCTTCGGGTAAGGGTTCGGGTTAGGGTTAGGGTTAGGGTTAGGTTTAGGGGACGGTGACGGTTTAGGGGACAGGTTAGGGTACGACAAAGGTTTAGGGTGAGCGTACGTGTTAGGGTACGGGTTAGTGTTAGCGTACGGGTTAGGATTAGGGGACGGGTTAGGGTAAGGCTTCGGGTAAGGGTTAGGGTAAGGGTTAGGGTTAGGGTTAGGGGACGGGGACGGTTTAGGGGACAGGTTAGGGTACGACAACGATTTAGGGTGAGCGTACGTGTTAGGGTACGGGTTAGTGTTAGAGTATGGGTTAGGATTAGAGGACGTGTTAGTATAAGGCTTCGGGTCAGGTTTAGGTTTAGGCTTAGGGTTAGGGTTAGGGTTAGGGGACGGGGACGGTTTAGGGGACAGGTTAGTGTATGACAACGGTTTAGGGTGTGCGTATGTGTTAGGGTAGGGTGTAGTGTTAGCGTACGGGTTAGGATTAGGGTACGGATTAGGGTAAGGCTTCGGGTAAGGGTTAGGGTTAAGGTTAGGGTTATGGTTAGTGTTAGGGAATGGGGACGGTTTAGGGGACAGGTTAGGGTACGACAACGGTTTAGGGTGAGCGTACGTGTTAGGGTACGTGTTAGAGTTAGCATACGGGTTAGGATTAGGGGACGGGTTAGGGTAAGGCTTCGGGTAAGGGTTAGGGTTAGGGTTAGGGTTAGGGTTAGGGTTAGGGGACGGGGACGGTTTAAGGGACAGGTTAGGGTACGACAACGGTTTAGGGTGAGCGTACGTGTTAGGGTACAGGTTAGTGTTAGCGTACGGGTTAGGATTAGGGGACGGGTTAGGGTAAGGCTTCAGGTAAGGGCTAGGGTTAGGGTTAGGGTTAGGGTTAGGGGATGGGGACGGTTTAGGGGACAGGTTAGTGTACGACAACGGTTTATGTTGAGCGTACGTGTTAGGGTACAGGTTAGTGTTATCGTATGGGTTAGGATTAGGGGACGGGTTAGGGTAAGGCTTCGGGTAAGGGTTAGTGTTAGAGTTAGGGTTAGGGTTAGGGTTAGGGGACTGGGACGGTTTAGGGGACAGGTTAGGGTACGACAATGGTTTAGGGTGAGCGTACGTGTTAGGGTACGGGTTAGTGTTAGCGTACGGGTTAGGATTAGGGGACGGGTTAGGGTAAGTCTTCGGGTAAGGGTTAGGGTTAGGGTTAGGGTTAGGGTTAGGGTTAAGGAACGGGGACGGTTTAGGGGACAGGTTAGGTTACGACAACGGTTTAGGGTGAGCGTACGTGTTAGGTTACGGGTTAGATTTAGCATACGGGTTAGGATTAGGGGACGGTTTAGTTTAAGGCTTCGGGTAAGGGTTCGGGTTAGGGTTAGGGTTAGGGTTAGGGTTAGGGTTAGGAGACGGGGACGGTTTAGGGGACAGGGTAGTGTATGACAACGGTTTAGGGTGTGCGTATGTGTTAGGGTACGGTTTAGTGTTAGCGTACGGGTTAAGATTAGGGGACGGGTTAGGGTAAGGCTTCGGGTAAGGGTTAGGATTAGGGTTAGGGTTAGGGTTAGGGTTAGGGGACGGCGACGGTTTAGGGGACAGGTTATGGTACGACAACGGTTTATGTTGAGCGTACGTGTTAGGCTACGGGTTAGTGTTAGCGTACGGGTTAGGATTAGGGGATGGGTTAGGGTAAGGCTTCGGGTAAGGGTTAGGGTTAGGGTTAGGGTTAGGGTTAGGGGATGGGGACGGTTTAGGGGACAGGTTAGGGTACGACAACAGTTTAGGGTGAGCGTACGTGTTAGGGTACGGGTTAGTGTTAGCGTACGGGTTAGGATTAGGGGACGGGTTAGGGTAAGGCTTCGGGTAAGGGTTAGGGTTAGGGTTAGGGGACGGGGACGGTTTAGGGGACAGGTTAGGGTACGACAACGGTTTAGGGTGAGCGTACGTGTTAGTGTACGGGTTAGTGTTATCGTATGGGTTAGGATTAGGGGACGGTTTACGGTAAGGCTTCGGGTATGGGTTAGGTTTAGGGTTAGGTTTAGGGTTAGGGTTAGGGTTAGGGTTAGGGTTAGGGGACGGGGACGGTTTGGGGGACAGGTTAGTGTACGACAATGGTTTAGGTTGAGCGTACGTGTTAGGGTACGGGTTAGTGTTAGCGTACGGGTTAGGATTAGGGGACGGGTTAGGGTAAGGCTTCGGGTAAGGTTTAGGGATAGGGTTAGGGTTAGGGTTAGGGTTAGGGGACGGGGAAAGTTTAGGGGACAGGTTAGTGTATGACAACGGTTTAGGGTGAGAGTACGGGTTAGGGTACAGTTTAGTGTTATCGTATGGGTTAGGATTAGGGAACGGGTAAGGGTAAGGCTTCGGGTAAGTGTTAGTGTTAGGGTTAGGGTTAGGGTTAGGGTTAGGGGACGGGGACGGTTTAGGGGACAGGTTAGGATACGACAACGGTTTAGGGTGAGCGTACGTGTTAGGGTACGGGTTAGTGTTAGCGTACGGGTTAGGATTAGGAGACGGCTTAGTGTAAGGCTTCGGGTAAGGGTTAGGGTTAGGGTTAGGGTTAGGGTTAGGGTTAGGTTTAGGTGACGGTGACGGTTTAGGGGACAGGTTAGGGTACGACAATGGTTTAGGGTGGGCGTACGTGTTAGGGTACGGGTTAGTGTTAGCGGACGGGTTAGGATTAGGGGACGGGTTAGGGTAAGGCTTCGGGTAAGGGTTAGGGTTAGGGTTAGGGTTAGGGTTAGGGGACGGGGACGGTTTAGTGGACAGGTTAGGGTACGACAACAGTTTAGGGTGAGCGTACGTGTTAGGGTACGGGTTAGTGTTAGCGTACGAGTTAGGATTAGGGTATGGGTTAGTGTAAGGCTTCGGGTAAGGGTTAGGGTTAAGGTTAGGGTTAGTGTTAGGGAATGGGGACGGTTTAGGGGACAGGTTAGGGTACGACAACGGTTTAGGGTGAGCGTACGTGTTAGGGTACGGGTTAGAGTTAGCATACGGGTTAGGATTAGGGGACGGGTTGGGGTAAGGCTTCGGGTAAGTGTTAGGGTTAGGTTTAGGGTTAGGGTTAGGGTTAGGCGACGGGGACGGTTTAAGGGACAGGTTAGGGTACGACAACGGTTTAGGGTGAGCGTACGTGTTAGGGTACAGGTTAGTGTTGGCGTACGGGTTAGGATTAGGGGACGGGTTAGGGTAAGGCTTCAGGTAAGGGCTAGGGTTAGGGTTAGGGTTAGGGTTAGGGGATGGGGACGGTTTAGGGGACAGGTTAGTGTACGACAACGGTTATGGTGAGCGTACGTGTTAGGGTACAGGTTAGTGTTATCGTATGGGTTAGGATTAGGGGACGGGTTAGGGTAAGGCTTCAGGTAAGGGTTAGTGTTAGTGTTAGGGTTAGGGTTAGGGTTAGGGGACGGGGACGGTTTAGGGGACAGTTTAGGTTACGACAACGGTTTAGGGTGAGCGTACGTGTTAGGGTATGGGTTAGTGTTAGCGTACGGGTTAGGATAAGGGGACGGGTTAGGGTAAGGCTTCGGGTAAGGGTTAGGGTTAGAGTTAGGGTTAGGGTTAGGGTTAGGGAACGGGGACGGTTTAGGGGGCAGGTTAGGGTACGACAACTGTTTAGGGTGAGCGTACGGGTTAGGGTACGGGTTAGAGTTAGCATACAGGTTAGGATTAGGGGACGGTTTAGGTTAAAGCTTCGGGTAAGCGTTCGGGTTAGGGTTAGTGTTAGGGTTAGGGTTAGGTTTAGGGGACGGTGACGGTTTAGGGGACAGGTTAGGGTACGACAACTGTTTAGGGTGAGCGTACGTGTTAGGGTACGGGTTAGTGTTATCGAATGGGTTAGGATTAGGGGACGGTTTACGGTAAGGCTTCGGGTAAGGGTTAGGGTTAGGGTTAGGTTTAGGGTTAGGGTTAGGGGACGGGGACGGTTTAGGGGACAGGTCAGTGTACGACAACGGTTTAGGGTGAGCGTACGTGTTAGGGTACGGGTTAGTGTTAGCGTACGGGTTAGGATTAGGGGACGGGTTAGGGTAAGGCTTCGGGTAAGGTTTAGGGTTAGGGTTAGGGTTAAGGTTAGGGGACGGGGACAGTTTAGGGGACAGGTTAGTGTATGACAACGGTTTAGGGTGAGAGTACGTGTTAGGGTACAGGTTAGTGTTATCGTATGGGTTAGGATTAGGGGACGGGTTAAGGTAAGGCTTCGGGTAAGGGTTAGTGTTAGGGTTAGGGTTAGGGTTAGGGTTAGGGGACGGGGATGGTATAGGGGACAGGTTAGGGTACGACAACGGTTTAGGGTGAGCGTACGTGTTAGGGTACGGGTTAGTGTTAGCGTACGGGTTAGGATTAGGGGACGGTTTAGGGTAAGGCTTCGGGTAAGGGTTAGGGTTAGGGTTAGGGTTAGGGTTAGGGTGAGGGAACTGGGACGGTTTAGGGGACAGGTTAGGGTACGACAAGGGTTTAGGTTGAGCGTACGTGTTAGGTTACGGGTTAGAGTTAGCATACGGGTTAGGATTAGGGGACGGTTTAGGGTAAGGCTTCGGGTAAGGGTTCGGGTTAGGGTTAGGGTTAGGGTTAGGTTTAGGGGACGGTGACGGTTTAGGGGACAGGTTAGGGTACGACAAAGGTTTAGGGTGAGCGTACGTGTTAGGGTACGGGTTAGTGTTAGCGTACGGGTTAGGATTAGGGGACGGGTTAGGGTAAGGCTTCGGGTAAGGGTTAGGGTAAGGGTTAGGGTTAGGGTTAGGGGACGGGGACGGTTTAGGGGACAGGTTAGGGTACGACAACGATTTAGGGTGAGCGTACGTGTTAGGGTACGGGTTAGTGTTAGAGTATGGGTTAGGATTAGAGGACGTGTTAGTATAAGGCTTCGGGTCAGGTTTAGGTTTAGGCTTAGGGTTAGGGTTAGGGTTAGGGGACGGGGACGGTTTAGGGGACAGGTTAGTGTATGACAACGGTTTAGGGTGTGCGTATGTGTTAGGGTAGGGTGTAGTGTTAGCGTACGGGTTAGGATTAGGGTACGGATTAGGGTAAGGCTTCGGGTAAGGGTTAGGGTTAAGGTTAGGGTTATGGTTAGTGTTAGGGAATGGGGACGGTTTAGGGGACAGGTTAGGGTACGACAACGGTTTAGGGTGAGCGTACGTGTTAGGGTACGTGTTAGAGTTAGCATACGGGTTAGGATTAGGGGACGGGTTAGGGTAAGGCTTCGGGTAAGGGTTAGGGTTAGGGTTAGGGTTAGGGTTAGGGTTAGGGGACGGGGACGGTTTAAGGGACAGGTTAGGGTACGACAACGGTTTAGGGTGAGCGTACGTGTTAGGGTACAGGTTAGTGTTAGCGTACGGGTTAGGATTAGGGGACGGGTTAGGGTAAGGCTTCAGGTAAGGGCTAGGGTTAGGGTTAGGGTTAGGGTTAGGGGATGGGGACGGTTTAGGGGACAGGTTAGTGTACGACAACGGTTTATGTTGAGCGTACGTGTTAGGGTACAGGTTAGTGTTATCGTATGGGTTAGGATTAGGGGACGGGTTAGGGTAAGGCTTCGGGTAAGGGTTAGTGTTAGAGTTAGGGTTAGGGTTAGGTTTAGGGGACTGGGACGGTTTAGGGGACAGGTTAGGGTATGACAACGGTTTAGGGTGAGCGTACGTGTTAGGGTACGGGTTAGTGTTAGCGTACGGGTTAGGATTAGGGGACGGGTTAGGGTAAGTCTTCGGGTAAGGGTTAGGGTTAGGGTTAGGGTTAGGGTTAGGGTTAAGGAACGGGGACGGTTTAGGGGACAGGTTAGGGTACGACAACGGTTTAGGGTGAGCGTACGTGTTAGGGTACGGGTTAGATTTAGCCTACGGGTTAGGATTAGGGGACGGTTTAGTTTAAGGCTTCGGGTAAGGGTTCGGGTTAGGGTTAGGGTTAGGGTTAGGGTTAGGTTTAGGGGACGGTGACGGTTTAGGGGACAGGTTAGGGTACGACAACGGTTTAGTGTGAGCGTACGTGTTAGGGTACGGGTTAGTGTTAGCGTACGGTTTAGGATTAGGGGACGGGTTAGAGTAAGGCTTCGGGTAAGGGTTAGGGTTAGGGTTACGGTTAGGGTTAGGGGACGGGGACGGTTTAGGGGACAGGTCAGGGTACGACAACGGTTTAGGGTGAGCGTACGTGTTAGGGTAATGGTTAGTGTTAGCGTACGGGTTAGGATTAGAGGACGTGTTAGAGTAAGGCTTCGGGTAAGGGTTAGGGTTAGGGTTAGGGTTAGGGTTAGGGTTAGGAGACGGGGACGGTTTAGGGGACAGGGTAGTGTATGACAACGGTTTAGGGTGTGCGTATGTGTTAGGGTACGGTTTAGTGTTAGCGTACGGGTTAAGATTAGGGGACGGGTTAGGGTAAGGCTTCGGGTAAGGGTTAGGATTAGGGTTAGGGTTAGGGTTAGGGTTAGGGGACGGGGACGGTTTAGGGGACAGGTTATGGTACGACAACGGTTTATGTTGAGCGTACGTGTTAGGCTACGGGTTAGTGTTAGCGTACGGGTTAGGATTAGGGGATGGGTTAGGGTAAGGCTTCGGGTAAGGGTTAGGGTTAGGGTTAGGGTTAGGGTTAGGGGATGGGGACGGTTTAGGGGACAGGTTAGGGTACGACAACAGTTTAGGGTGAGCGTACGTGTTAGGGTACGGGTTAGTGTTAGCGTACGGGTTAGGATTAGGGGACGGGTTAGGGTAAGGCTTCGGGTAAGGGTTAGGGTTAGGGTTAGGGGACGGGGACGGTTTAGGGGACAGGTTAGGGTACGACAACGGTTTAGGGTGAGCGTACGTGTTAGTGTACGGGTTAGTGTTATCGTATGGGTTAGGATTAGGGGACGGTTTACGGTAAGGCTTCGGGTATGGGTTAGGTTTAGGGTTAGGTTTAGGGTTAGGGTTAGGGTTAGGGTTAGGGTTAGGGGACGGGGACGGTTTGGGGGACAGGTTAGTGTACGACAACGGTTTAGGGTGAGCGTACGTGTTAGGGTACGGGTTAGTGTTAGCGTACGGGTTAGGATTAGGGGACGGGTTAGGGTAAGGCTTCGGGTAAGGTTTAGGGATAGGGTTAGGGTTAGGGTTAGGGTTAGGGGACGGGGAAAGTTTAGGGGACAGGTTAGTGTATGACAACGGTTTAGGGTGAGAGTACGGGTTAGGGTACAGTTTAGTGTTATCGTATGGGTTAGGATTAGGGAACGGGTAAGGGTAAGGCTTCGGGTAAGTGTTAGTGTTAGGGTTAGGGTTAGGGTTAGGGTTAGGGGACGGGGACGGTTTAGGGGACAGGTTAGGATACGACAACGGTTTAGGGTGAGCGTACGTGTTAGGGTACGGGTTAGTGTTAGCGTACGGGTTAGGATTAGGGGACGGGTTAATGTAAGGCTTCGGGTAAGGGTTAGGGTTAGGGTTAGGGTTAGGGTTAGGGTTAGGTTTAGGGGACGGTGACGGTTTAGGGGACAGGTTAGGGTACGACAATGGTTTAGGGTGGGCGTACGTGTTAGGGTACGGGTTAGTGTTAGCGGACGGGTTAGGATTAGGGGACGGGTTAGGGTAAGGCTTCGGGTAAGGGTTAGGGTTAGGGTTAGGGTTAGAGTTAGGAGACGGGGACGGTTTAGGCGACAGGTTAGGGTACGACAACGGTTTAGGGTGATCGTACGTGTTAGGGTACGGGTTAGTGTTAGCGTACGGGTTAGGATTAGAGGACGTGTGAGTATAAGGCTTCGTGTCAGGGTTAGGGCTAGGGTTAGGGTTAGGGTTAGGGTTAGGGTTAGGAGACAGGGACGGTTTAGGGGACAGGTTAGTGTATGACAACGGTTTAGGGTGTGCGTATGTGTTAGGGTACGGTGTAGTGTTAGCGTACGGGTTAGGATTATGGGACGGTTTAGGGTAAGGCTTTGGGTAAGGGTTAGGGTTAGGGTCAGGGTTAGGGGACGGGGACGGGGACGGTTTAGGGGACAGGTTATGGTACAACAACGGTTTATGGTGAGCGTACGTGTTAGGCTAAGGGTTAGTGTTAGCGTACGGGTTAGGATTAGGGGATGGGTTAGTGTAAGGCTTCGGGTAAGGGTTAGGCTTAGGGTTAGGTTTAGTGTTAGGAGACGGGGACGGTTTAGGGGACAGGTTAAGGTACGACAACGGTTTAGGGTGAGCGTACGTGTTAGGGTACGGGTTAGTGTTAGCGTACGGGTTAGGATTAGGTGACGGGTTAGTGTAAGGCTTCGGGTAAGTGTTAGGGTTAGGGTTAAAGTTGGGGTTAGGGGACGGGGACGGGGACGATTTAGGGGACAGGTCAGTGTATGACAAAGGTTTAGGGTGAGCGTACGTGTTAGGGTACGGGTTAGTCTTAGCGTACGGTTTAGGATTAGGGGACGGGTTAGGGTAAGGCTTCGGGTAAGGGTTAGGGTTAGGGTTAGGGTTAGGGTTAGGGAACGGGGACGGTTTAGCGGACAGGTTAGGGTACGACAACGGTTTAGGGTGAGCGTACGTGTTAGGGTACGGGTTAGTGTTATCGTAAGTGTTAGGATTAGGGGACGGGTTAGGGTAAGGCTTCGGGTAAGGGTTAGGGTTAGGGTTAGTTTTAGGGGACGGGGACGGTTTAGGTGACACGTTAGAGTACGACAACGGTTTAGGGTGTGCGTACGTGTTAGGGTACGGGTTAGTTTTAGCGTACGGATTAGGATTAGGGTACGGGTTAGGGTAAGGCTTCGGGTAAGGATTAGGTTTAAGGTTAGGGTTAGGGTTAAGGTTAGGGGATGGGGAAGGTTTAGCGGACAGGTTAGGGTTCGACAACGGTTTAGGCTGAGCGTACGTGTTAGGGTACGGGTTAGTGTTAGCATACGGGTTAGGATTAGGGGACTGGTTAGGTTAAGGCTTCGGGTAAGGGTTAGGGTTAGGGTTAGGCTTAGGGTTAGGAGACGGGGACTGTTTAGGGGACAGGTTAGAATACGACAACGGTTTAGGGTGAGCGTACGTGTTAGGGTACGGGTTAGTGTTAGTGTACGGTTTAGGATTAGGGGATGGGTTAGGGTAAGCCTTCGGGAAAGGGTTAGGTTTAGGTTAGTGTTAGGGTTAGGTTTAGGGGACGGGGACGGTTTAGGGGACAGGTTAGGGTACGACAACGATTTAGTGTGAGCGTATGTGTTAGGGTACGGGTTAGTGTTAGCATACGTGTTAGGATAAGGGGACGGGTTAGGGTAAGGCTTCGGGTAAGTGTTAGGTTTAGGGTTACGGTTAGGGTTAAGTTTAGGGGATGGGGAAGGTTTAGGGGACAGGTTAGGGTAGGACAACGGTTTAGGGTGAGCGTACGTTTTCGGGTATGGGTTAGTGGTAGCGTACGGGTTAGGATTATGGGACGGGTTAGGGTAAGGCTTCGGGTAAGGGTTAGGGTTAGGTTTAGGGTTAGGGTTAGTGGATGGGGACGGGGACGGTTTAGGGGACAGGTTAGGGTACGACAACGGTTTAGGGTGTGCGTATTTTTTAGGGTACGTTTTAGTGTTAGCGTACGGGTTAGGATTAGGGGACGTGTTAGGGTAAGGCTTCGGGTAAGGGTTAGGTTTAGGGTTAGGGTTAGGGTTAGGTTTAGGGGACGGGGACGGTTTAGGGGACAGGTTAGGGTACGACAACGGTTTATGGTGAGCATACGTGTTAGGGTACGGGTTAGTGTTAGCGTACGGGTTAGGAATAGGGGACGGGTTAGGGTAAGGCTTCGGGTAAGGGTTAGTGTTAGGGTTAGGGTTAGGGGACGGGGACGGTTTATGGGTCAGGTTAGGGTACGACATCTGTTTAGGGTTTGCGGACGTTTTAGGGTACGGGTTAGTGTTAGCGTACGGGTTAGGATTAGGGGTCGGGTTAGGGTAAGGCTTCGGGTAAGGGTTAGGGTTAGGGTTAGGGTTAGGGTTAGGGGATGGGGACGGTTTAGGGGACAGGTGACGGTACGACAACGGTTTAGGGTGAGCGTACGTGTTAGGGTACGTGTTAGTGTTAGCGTACGGGTTAGGATTAGGGGACGGATTAGGGTAAGACTTCGGGTAAGGTTTAGGGTTAGGGTTAGGGTTAGGGGACGGGGACGGGGACGGTTTAGGGGACAGGTTAGGGTACAACAACGGTTTAGGGTGAGCATAAGTGTTAGGGTATGGGTTAGTTTTAGCGTACGGATTAGGATTAGGGTACGGGTAAGGGTAAGGCTTCGGGTAAGGATTAGGTTTAGGGTTAGGGTTAGGGTTAGGATTAGGGGATGGGGAAGGTTTAGCGGACAGGATAGGGTTCGATAACGGTTTAGGCTGAGCGTACGTGTTAGGGTACGGGTTAGTGTTAGCATACGGGTTAGGATTAGGGGACTGGTTAGGTTAAGGCTTCGGGTAAGGGTTAGGGTTAGGGTTAGGGTTAGGGTTAGGGTTAGGAGACGGGGACTGTTTAGGGGACAGGTTAGAATACGACAACGGTTTAGGGTGAGCGTACGTGTTAGGGTACGGTTTAGTGTTAGCGTACGGTTTAGGATTACGGGACGGGTTAGTGTAAGGCTTTGGGTAAGGGTTAGGTTTAGGGTTAGGGTTAGGGTTAGGTGACGGGGACAGTTTAGGGGACATGTTAGGGTACGACAATGGTTTAGGGTGAGCGTACGTGTTAGCGTACGGGTTAGTGTTAGGGTACTGGTTAGCATTAGGGGACGGGTTAGGGTAAGGCTTCGAGTAAGGGTTAGGGTTAGGGTTAGGGTTATGGATAGGGTTAGGTTACGGGGACGGTTTAGGGGACAGGTTAGGGTACAACAACGGTTTAGGGTGAGTGTAAGTATTACGGTACGGGTTAGTGTTAGCGTACGGGTTAGGATTACGGGACGGGTTAGGGTAAGGCTTCGGGTAAGGGTTAGGGTTAGGGTTAGGGTTAGCGTTAGGGGACGGGGACGGGGATGGTTAGGGGACAGGTTAGGGTACGACTATGGTTTAGGGTGAGCGTACATGTTAGGGTACGGGTTAGTGTTAGTGTACGGTTTAGGATTAGGGGATGGGTTAGGGTAAGCCTTCGGGAAAGGGTTAGGTTTAGGTTAGGGTTAGGGTTAGGTTTAGGGGACAGGGACGTTTTAGGGGACAGGTTAGGATACGACAACGATTTAGGGTGAGCGTATGTGTTAGGGTACGGGTTAGTGTTAGCGTAGGTGTTAGGATTAGGGGACGGGTTAGGGTAAGGCTTCGGGTAAGGGTTCGGTTTAGGGTTACGGTTATGGTTAAGGTTAGGGGACGGGAAAGGTTTAGGGGACAGGTTAGGGTAGGACAACGGTTTAGGGTGAGCGTGCGTGTTAGGGTATGGGTTAGTGGTAGCGTACGGGTTAGGATTAGGGGACGGGTTAGGGTAAGGCTTCGGGTAAGGGTTAGGGTTAGGGTTAGAGTTAGGGGACGGGGACGGGGACGGTTTAGGGGACAGGTTATGGTACGAAAACGGTTTAGGGTGAGCGTACGTGTTAGGGTATGGGTTAGTGATAGCGTACGGTTTAGGATTGGGGACGGGTTAGGGTAAGTCTTCGAGTAAGGGTTAGGGTTAGGGTTAGGGTTAGGAGACGGGGACGGGGACGGTTTAGGGGACTGGTTAGGGTTCGACAACGGTTTAGGGTGAGCGTACGTGATAGGGTCCGGATTAGTGTTAGCGTACGGTGTAGGATTAGGGGACGGGTTAGTGTAAGGCTTCGGGTAAGCGTTAGGTTTAGGGTAAGGGTTAGGGTTAGGGTTAGGGGACCGGGACGGTTAGGGGACAGGTTAGGGTATGACAACTGTTTAGGGTGAGCATACGTGTTAGGGTACGTGTTAGTGTTAGCGTACGGTTTAGGATTAGGGGACGGGTTAGGGTAAGGCTTCGGGTAAGGGTTAGGGTTAGGGTTAGTGTTAGGGTTAGGGTTAGGGTTAGGGGACGGAGACAGTTTAGGGGACAGGTTAGGGTATGACAAAGTTTTAGTGTGAGCGTACGTGTTAGGGTACGGATTAGTGTTAGCGTACGGGTTAGGATTAAGGGACGGGTTAGGGTAAGGCTTCGGGTAAGGGTTAGGATTAGGGTTAAGGTTAGGGTAAGGGTTAGGGGACCGGGACGGTTTAGTGGACAGGTTAGGGTTCGACAACTGTTTAGGGTGAGCATACGTGTTAGGGTACGGGTTAGTGTTAGCGTACGGGTTAGGATTATGGGACGGGTTAGTGTAAGGCTTCGGGTAAGGTTTAGGGTTAGGGTTAGGGTTACGGGACGGGGACATTTTAGGGGACATGTTAGGGTACGACAACGGTTTAGGGTGAGCGTACGTGTTAGGGTACCGGTTAGTGTTACGGTACGTGTTAGGATTAGGGTACGGGTTAGTGTAAGGCTTCGGGTAAGGGTTAGGGTTAGGGTTAGGGTTAGGGGACGGGGATGGAGACGGTTTAGGGGACAGGTTATGGTACGTAAACGGTTTAGGGTGAGCGTACGTGTTAGGGTACGGGTTAGTTTTAGCATACAGGTTAGGATTGGGGACGGGTTAGGGTAAGGCTTCGGGTAAGGGTTAGGGTTAGGGTTAGGGTTAGGGTTAGGGTTAGGGGACGGGGACGGTTTAGGGGACATGTTAGGGTATGACAACGGTTTAGGGTGAGCGTACGTGTTAGGGTACGGAGTAGTGTTAGGGTATGGGTTAGGATTAGGGGACGGGTTAGGGTAAGGCTTCAGGTAAGGTTTAGGGTTAGGGTTAGGGTTAGGGTTAGGGGATGGGGACGGTTTAGGGGACAGGTTAGGGTACGACAACGGTTTAGGGTGAGCGTACGTGTTAGGCTATGTGTTAGTGTTAGCGTACGGTTTAGGATTAGGTGACGGGTTAGAGTAAGGCTTTGGGTAAGGGTTAGGGTTAGGGTTAGGGGACGGGGACGATTTAGGGGACAGGTTAGGGTACGACAACGGTTTAGGGTGAGCGTACGTGTTAGGGTACGGGTTAGTGTTAGCGTACGGGTTAGGATTATGGGATGGGTTAGGGTAAGGCTTCGGGTAAGGGTTAGGGTTAGGGTTAGGGTTAGGGTTAGGGGACGGGGACAGGGACGGGGACAGTTTAGGGGACAGGTTAGTGTACGACAACGGTTTAGGGTGAGCGTACGTGTTAGGGTACGGGTTACTGTTAGCGTACGGGTTAGGATTAGGGGACGGGTTAGGGTAAGGCTTCGGGTAGGGGTTAGGGCTAGGGTTAGGTTTAGGGTTAGGGGACGGGGACGGTTTAGGGGACAGGTTAGGGTACGACAACGGTTTAGGGTGAGCGTACGTGTTAGGGTACGGGTTAGTGTTATCGTATGGGTTAGGATTAGGGTATGGGTTACGTTAAGGCTTGTCGTAAGGGTTAGGGTTAGGGTTAGGGTTAGGGTTAGGGGACAGGGACGGTTTAGGGGACAGGTTAGTGTACGACAACGGTTTAGGGTGAGCGTACGTGTTAGGGTACGGGTTAGTGTTAGCATACTGGTTAGGATTAGTTGACGGGTTATGGTAAGGCTTCGGGTAAGGGTTAGGGTTAGGGTTAGGGTTAGGGTTAGGGGACGGGGACGGTTTAGGGGACAGTTTAGGGTACGACAACGGTTTAGGGTGAGCGTATGTGTTAGGGTACGGGTTAGTGTTATCGTATGGGTTAGGATTAAGGGACGGTTTACGGTAACGCTTCGGGTAAGGGTTAGGGTTAGGTTTAGGGTTAGGGTTAGGGGACGGGGACCGTTTAGGGGACAGGTTACTGTACGACAACGGTTTAGGGTGAGCGTACGTGTTAGGGTACGGGTTAGTGTTAGCGTACGGGTTAGGATTAGGGGACGGGTTAGGGTAAGGCTTCGGGTAAGGTTTAGGGTTAGGTTTAGGGTTAGAGTTAGGGTTAGGGGACGGGGACAGTTTAGGGGACAGGTTAGTGTATGACAACGGTTTAGGGTGAGCGTACGTGTTAGGGTACAGGTTAGTGTTATCGTATGTGTTAGGATTAGGGGACGGGTTAGGGTAAGGCTTCGGGTAAGGGTTAGGGTTAGGGTAAGGGTTAGGGTTAGGGTTAGGGTTAGGTGACGGGGACGGTTTAGGGGACAGGTTAGGGTACGACAACGGTTTAGGGTGAGCGTACGTGTTAGGGTACGGGTTAGTGTCAGCGTACGGGTTAGGATTAGGGGAAGGGTTAGGGTAAGGCTTCGGGTAAGGGTTATGGTTAGGGTTAGGGTTAGGGTTAGGGAACGGGGACGGTTTAGGGAACAGGTTAGTGTACGAAAACGGTTTAGGGTGAGCGTACGTGTTAGGTTACGTGTTAGTGTTAGCGTACGGGTTAGGATTAGAGGACGTGTTAGGGTAAGGCTTCGGGTAAGGGTTAGGGTTAGGGTTAGGGTTAGGGTTAGGGGACGGGGACGGTTTAGGGGACAGGTTATGGTACGACAACGGTTTATGGTGGGCATACGTGTTAGGGTACGGGTTAGTGTTAGCGTACGGGTTAGGATTAGGGGACGGGTTAGGGTAAGGCTTCGGGTAAGGGTTAGGGTTAGGGTTGAGTTAGGGTTAGGTGATGGGGACGGGGACGGTTTAGGGGACAGGTCAGTGTATGACAACTGTTTAGGGTGAGCGTACGTGTTAGGGTACGGGTTAGTGTTAGCGTACGGTTTAGGATTAGGGAATGGGTTAGGGTAAGGCTTCGGGTAAAGGTTAGGGTTAGGGTTAGGGTTAGGGTTAGGGTTAGGGGACGGGGACGGTTTAGGGGACAGGTTAGGGTACGACAGCGGTTTAGGGTGAGCGTACGTGTTAGCGTACGGGTTAGTGTTAGCGTACAGGTTAGGATTAGGGGACGGGTTAGGGTAAGGCTTCGGGTAAGGGTTAGGGTTAGGGTTGAGTTAGGGTTAGGGGATGGGGACGGGGACGGTTTAGGGGACAGGTCAGTGTATGACAACTGTTTAGGGTGAGCGTACGTGTTAGGGTACGGGTTAGTGTTAGCGTACGGTTTAGGATTAGGGGACGGGTTAGGGTAAGGCTTCGGGTAAGGGTTAGGGTTAGGGTTAGGGTTAGGGTTAGGGGACGGGGACGGTTTAGTGGACAGGTTAGGGTACGACAACAGTTTAGGGTGAGCGTACGTGTTAGGGTACGGGTTAGTGTTAGCGTACGAGTTAGGATTAGGGTATGGGTTAGTGTAAGGCTTCGGGTAAGGGTTAGGGTTAAGGTTAGGGTTAGTTTTAGGGAATGGGGACGGTTTAGGGGACAGGTTAGGGTACGACAACGGTTTAGGTTGAGCGTACGTGTTAGGGTACGGGTTAGATTTAGCATACGGGTTAGGATTAGGGGACGGGTTGGGGTAAGGCTTCGGGTAAGTGTTAGGGTTAGGTTTAGGGTTAGGGTTAGGGTTAGGCGACGGGGACGGTTTAAGGTACAGGTTAGGGTACGACAACGGTTTAGGGTGAGCGTACGTGTTAGGGTACAGTTTAGTGTTGGCGTACGGGTTAGGATTAGGGGACGGGTTAGTGTAAGGCTTCAGGTAAGGGCTAGGGTTAGGGTTAGGGTTAGGGTTAGGGGATGGGGACGGTTTAGGGGACAGGTTAGTGTACGACAACGGTTTAGGGTGAGCGTACGGGTTAGGGTACGGGTTAGAGTTAGCATACAGGTTAGGATTAGGGGACGGTTTAGGTTAAAGCTTCGGGTAAGCGTTCGGGTTAGGGTTAGTGTTAGGGTTAGGGTTAGGTTTAGGGGACGGTGACGGTTTAGGGGACAGGTTAGGGTACGACAACTGTTTAGGGTGAGCGTACGTGTTAGGGTACAGGTTAGTGTTATCGAATGGGTTAGGATTAGGGGACGGTTTACGGTAAGGCTTCGGGTAAGGGTTAGGGTTAGGGTTAGGGTTAGGGTTAGGGGACGGGGACAGTTTAGGGGACAGGTTAGTGTATGACAACGGTTTAGGGTGAGAGTACGTGTTAGGGTACAGGTTAGTGTTAGCGTACGGGTTAGGATTAGGGGACGGTTTAGGGTAAGGCTTCGGGTAAGGGTTAGGGTTAGGGTTAGGGTTAGGGTTAGGGTGAGGGAACTGGGACGGTTTAGGGAACAGGTTAGGGTACGACAAGGGTTTAGGTTGAGCGTACGTGTTAGGTTACGGGTTAGAGTTAGCATACGGGTTAGGATTAGGGGACGGTTTAGGGTAAGGCTTCGGGTAAGGTTTCGGGTTAGGGTTAGGGTTAGGGTTAGGTTTAGGGGACGGTGACGGTTTAGGGGACAGGTTAGGGTACGACAAAGGTTTAGGGTGAGCGTACGTGTTAGGGTACGGGTTAGTGTTAGCGTACGGGTTAGGATTAGGGGACGGGTTAGGGTAAGGCTTCGGGTAAGGGTTAGGGTAAGGGTTAGGGTTAGGGTTAGGGGACGGGGACGGTTTAGGGGACAGGTTAGGGTACGACAACGATTTAGGGTGAGCGTACGTGTTAGGGTACGGGTTAGTGTTAGAGTATGTGTTAGGATTAGAGGACGTGTTAGTATAAGGCTTCGGGTCAGGTTTAGGTTTAGGCTTAGGGTTAGGGTTAGGGTTAGGAGACGGGGACGGTTTAGGGGACAGGTTAGTGTATGACAACGGTTTAGGGTGTGCGTATGTGTTAGGGTAGGGTGTAGTGTTAGCGTACGGGTTAGGATTAGGGTACGGGTTAGGGTAAGGCTTCGGGTAAGGGTTAGGGTTAAGGTTAGGGTTATGGTTAGTGTTAGGGAATGGGGACGGTTTAGGGGACAGGTTAGGGTACGACAACGGTTTAGGGTGAGCGTACGTGTTAGGGTACGTGTTAGAGTTAGCATACGGGTTAGGATTAGGGGACGGGTTAGGGTAAGGCTTCGGGTAAGGGTTATGGTTAGGGTTAGGGTTAGGGTTAGGGGACGGGGACGGTTTAAGGGACAGGTTAGGGTACGACAACGGTTTAGGGTGAGCGTACGTGTTAGGGTACAGGTTAGTGTTATCGTATGGGTTAGGATTAGGGGACGGGTTAGGGTAAGGCTTCGGGTAAGGGTTAGTGTTAGAGTTAGGGTTAGGGTTAGGGTTAGGGGACTGGGACGGTTTAGGGGACAGGTTAGGGTACGACAACGGTTTAGGGTGAGCGTACGTGTTAGGGTACGGGTTAGTGTTAGCGTACGGGTTAGGATTAGGGGACGGGTTAGGGTAAGTCTTCGGGTAAGGGTTAGGGTTAGGGTTAGGGTTAGGGTTAGGGTTAGGGAACGGGGACGGTTTAGGGGACAGGTTAGGGTACGACAACGGTTTAGGGTGAGCGTACGTGTTAGGGTACGGGTTAGATTTAGCATACGGGTTAGGATTAGGGGACGGTTTAGTTTAAGGCTTCGGGTAAGGGTTCGGGTTAGGGTTAGGGTTAGGGTTAGGGTTAGGTTTAGGGGACGGTGACGGTTTAGGGGACAGGTTAGGGTACGACAACGGTTTAGTGTGAGCGTACGTGTTAGGGTACGGGTTAGTGTTAGCGTACGGTTTAGGATTAGGCGACGGGTTAGAATAAGGCTTCGGGTAAGGGTTAGGGTTAGGGTTACGGTTAGGGTTAGGGGACGGGGACGGTTTAGGGGACAGGTCAGGGTACGACAACGGTTTATGTTGAGCGTACGTGTTAGGCTACGGGTTAGTGTTAGCGTACGGGTTAGGTTTAGGGGATGGGTTAGGGTAAGGCTTCGGGTAAGGGTTAGGGTTAGGGTTAGGGTTAGGGGATGGGGACGGTTTAGGGGACAGGTTAGGGTACGACAACAGTTTAGGGTGAGCGTACGTGTTAGGGTACGGTTTAGTGTTAGCGTACGGGTTAGGATTAGGGGACGGGTTAGGGTAAGGCTTCGGGTAAGGGTTAGGGTTAGGGTTAGGTTTAGGGTTAGGGTTAGGGTTAGGGTTAGGGTTAGGGGACGGGGACGGTTTGGGGGACAGGTTAGTGTACGACAACGGTTTAGGGTGAGCGTACGTGTTAGGGTACGGGTTAGTGTTAGCGTACGGGTTAGGATTAGGGGACTGGTTAGGGTAAGGCTTCGGGTAAGGTTTAGGGATAGGGTTAGGGTTAGGGTTAGGGTTAGGGGACGGGGAAAGTTTAGGGGACAGGTTAGTGTATGACAACGGTTTAGGGTGAGAGTACGGGTTAGGGTACAGTTTAGTGTTATCGTATGGGTTAGGATTAGGGAACGGGTAAGGGTAAGGCTTCGGGTAAGTGTTAGTGTTAGGGTTAGGGTTAGGGTTAGGGTTAGGGGACGGGGACGGTTTAGGGGACAGGTTAGGATACGACAACGGTTTAGGGTGAGCGTACGTGTTAGGGTACGGGTTAGTGTTAGCGTACGGGTTAGGATTAGGGGACGGGTTAGTGTAAGGCTTCGGGTAAGGGTTAGGGTTAGGGTTAGGGTTAGGGTTAGGTTTAGGGGACGGTGACGGTTTAGGGGACAGGTTAGGGTACGACAATGGTTTAGGGTGGGCGTACGTGTTAGGGTACGGGTTAGTGTTAGCGGACGGGTTAGGATTAGGGGACGGGTTAGGGTAAGGCTTCGGGTAAGGGTTAGGGTTAGGGTTAGGGTTAGAGTTAGGAGACGGGGATGGTTTAGGCGACAGGTTAGGGTACGACAACGGTTTAGGGTGATCGTACGTGTTAGGGTACGGGTTAGTGTTAGCGTACGGGTTAGGATTAGAGGACGTGTGAGTATAAGGCTTCGGGTCAGGGTTAGGGTTAGGGTTAGGGTTAGGGTTAGGGTTAGGGTTAGGAGACAGGGACGGTTTAGGGGACAGGTTAGTGTATGACAACGGTTTAGGGTGTGCGTATGTGTTAGGGTACGGTGTAGTGTTAGCGTACGGGTTAGGATTAGGGGACGGTTTAGGGTAAGGCTTTGGGTAAGGGTTAGGGTTAGGGTTAGGGTCAGGGTTAGGGGACGGGGACGGGGACGGTTTAGGGGACAGGTTATGGTACAACAACTGTTTATGGTGAGCGTACGTGTTAGGCTAAGGGTTAGTGTTAGCGTACGGGTTAGGATTAGGGGATGGGTTAGTGTAAGGCTTCGGGTAAGGGTTAGGCTTAGGCTTAGGTTTAGGGTTAGGAGACCGGGACGGTTTAGGGGACAGTTTAAGGTACGACAACGGTTTAGGGTGAGCGTACGTGTTAGGGTACGGGTTAGTGTTAGCGTACGGGTTAGGATTAGGTGACGGGTTAGTGTAAGGCTTCGGGTAAGTGTTAGGGTTAGGGTTAAAGTTGGGGTTAGGGGACGGGGACGGGGACGATTTAGGGGACAGGTCAGTGTATGACAAAGGTTTAGGGTGAGCGTACGTGTTAGGGTACGGGTTAGTGTTAGCGTACGGTTTAGGTTTAGGGGACGGGTTAGAGTAAGGCTTCGGGTAAGGGTTAGGGTTAGGGTTAGGGTTAGGGTTAGGGAACGGGGACGGTTTAGCGGACAGGTTAGGGTACGACAACGGTTTAGGGTGAGCGTACGTGTTAGGGTACGGGTTAGTGTTATCGTAAGTGTTAGGATTAGGGGACGGGTTAGGGTAAGGCTTCGGGTAAGGGTTAGGGTTAGGGTTAGTTTTAGGGGACGGGGACGGTTTAGGTGACACGTTAGAGTACGACAACGGTTTAGGGTGAGCGTACGTGTTAGGGTACGGGTTAGTTTTAGCGTACGGATTAGGATTAGGGTACGGGTTAGGGTAAGGCTTCAGGTAAGGATTAGGTTTAAGGTTAGGGTTAGGGTTAGGGTTAGGGGATGGGGAAGGTTTAGCAGACAGGTTAGGGTTCGACAACGGTTTAGGCTGAGCGTACGTGTTAGGGTACGGGTTAGTGTTAGCATACGGGTTAGGATTAGGGGACTGGTTAGGTTAAGGCTTCGGGTAAGGGTTAGGGTTAGGGTTAGGCTTAGGGTTAGGAGACGGGGACTGTTTAGGGGACAGGTTAGAATACGACAACTGTTTAGGGTGAGCGTACGTGTTAGGGTACGTGTTAGTGTTAGTGTACGGTTTAGGATTAGGGGATGGGTTAGGGTAAGCCTTCGGGAAAGGGTTAGGTTTAGGTTAGGGTTAGGGTTAGGTTTAGGGGACGGGGACGGTTTAGGGGACAGGTTAGGGTACGACAACGATTTAGTGTGAGCGTATGTGTTAGGGTACGGGTTAGTGTTAGCATACGTGTTAGGATTAGGGGACGGGTTAGGGTAAGGCTTCGGGTAAGTGTTAAGTTTAGGGTTACGGTTAGGGTTAAGTTTAGGGGATGGGGAAGGTTTAGGGGACAGGTTAGGGTAGGACAACGGTTTAGGGTGAGCGTACGTTTTCGGGTATGGGTTAGTGGTAGCGTACGGGTTAGGATTATGGGACGGGTTAGGGTAAGGCTTCGGGTAAGGGTTAGGGTTAGGTTTAGGGTTAGGGTTAGGGGATGGGGACGGGGACGGTTTAGGGGACAGGTTAGGGTACGACAACGGTTTAGGGTGTGCGTATTTTTTAGGGTACGGTTTAGTGTTAGCGTACGGGTTAGGATTAGGGGACGTGTTAGGGTAAGGCTTCGGGTAAGGGTTAGGTTTAGGGTTAGGGTTAGGGTTAGGTTTAGGGGACGGGGACGGTTTAGGGGACAGGTTAGGGTACGACAACGGTTTATGGTGAGCATACGTGTTAGGGTACGGGTTAGTGTTAGCGTACGGGTTAGGAATAGGGGACGGGTTAGGGTAAGGCTTCGGGTAAGGGTTAGTGTTAGGGTTAGGGTTAGGGGACGGGGACGGTTTATGGGTCAGGTTAGGGTATGACATCGGTTTAGGGTTTGCGGACGTTTTAGGGTACGGGTTCGTGGAAGCGTACGGGTTAGGATTAGGGGATGGGTTAGGGTAAGGCTTCGGGTAAGGGTTAGGGTGAGGGTTAGGGTTAGGGTTAGGGTTAGGGGACGGGGTCGGTTTAGGGGACATGTTAGGGTACGACAACGTTTGAAGGTGAGTGTACGTTTTAGGGTACGGGTTAGTGTTAGCGTACGGGTTAGGATTATGGGACGGGTTAGGGTAAGGCTTTGCGTAAGTGTTAGGGCTGGGTTAGTGTTAGGGTTAGGGTTAGGGGATGGGGACGGTTTAGGGACCAGTTTAGTGTACGACAACGGTTTAGGGTGAGCGTACGTGTTAGGGTATGGGTTAGTGTTAGCGTACGGTTTAGGATTAGGGGACGGGTTAGTGTAAGGCTCTGTGTAAGGGTTAGTGTTAGGGTTAGGCTTAGGGTTAGGGTTAGGGTTAGGGGACGGTTTAGGGGACAGGTTAGGGTACGACAACGGTTTAGGGTGAGCGTACATGTTAGGGTATGGGTTAGTGTTAGCGTACAGGTTAGTATTAGGGGTCGTGTTAGGGTAAGGCTTCGGGTAAGGGTTAGGGTTAGGGTTAGGGTTAGGGTTAGGGGATGGGGACGGTTTAGGGGACAGGTTAGGGTACGACAACGGTTTATGGTGAGCGTACGTGTTAGGGTACGTGTTAGTGTTAGCGTACGGGTTAGGATTAGGGGACGGGTTAACGTAAGGCTTCGGGTAAGGGTTAGGGTTAAGGTTAGGGTTAGGTTTAAGGTTAGGGGACGGGGACGGTTTAGGGGACAGGTTAGGGTACAACAACGGTTTGGGGTGAGCATACGTGTTAGGGTACGGGTTAGTGTTAGCGTACGGATTAGGATTAGGGTACGGGTTAGGGTAAGGCTTCGGGTAAGGATTAGGGTTAGGGTTAGGGTTAGGGTTAGGGGATGGGGAAGGTTTAGCAGACAGGTTAGTGTACGACAACGGTTTAGGGTGAGCGTACGTGTTAGGGTACGGGTTAGTGTTAGCATACGGGTTAGGATTAGGGGACGGGTTAGGTTAAGGCTTCGGGTAAGGGTTAGGGTTAGGGTTAGGGTGAGTGTTAGGTGAAGGCGACGGTTTAGGGGAGAGATTAGGGTACGACAACTGTTTAGGGTGAGCGTACGTGTTAGGGTACGGGTTAGTGTTAGCGTACGGGTTAGGATTAGGGGACGGGTTAGGGTAAGGCTTCGGGTAATTGTTAGGGTTAGGGTTAGGGTTAGGGTTAGGGTTAGGGGACGGGGACGGTTTAGGGGCAAGGTTATGGTAGGACAACGGTTTAGGGTTAGCGTACGTGTTAGGGTACGGTTTAGTGGTAGCGTATGGGTTAGGATTAGGGGACGGGTTAGGGTAAGGCTTCGGGTAAGGGTTAGGGTCAGGTTAGGGTTAGGGTTAGGGGACGGGGATGGTTTAGGGGACAGGTTAGTGTGCGACAACGGTTTAGGGTGAGCGTACGTGTTAGGGTACGGTTTAGTGTTAGCGTAAGTGTTATGATTACGGGACGGGTTAGTGTAAGGCTTCAGGTAAGTGTTATGGTTAGGGTTAGGGTTAGGGTTAGTGTTATGGGATGGGGACGGTTTAGGTGACAGGTTAGGGTACGACAACGATTTAGGGTGAGCGTACGTGTTGGGGTACGTGTTAGTGTTAGCGTACGGGTTAGGATTAAGGTACGGGTTAGTGTAAGGCTTCGAGTATGGATTAAGGTTAGGGTTAGGGTTAGGGGAAGGGGACGGTTTAGGGGACAGGTTAGTGTATACCAACGGTTTAGTGTGAGCGTACGTGTTAGGGTACGGGTTAGTGTTAGCATACGGGTTAGGATTAGGGGACGGTTTAGGGTAAGGCTTCGGGTAAGGGTTAGTGTTAGGGTTAGGGTTAGTGTTAGGGGTCGGGGACGGTTTAGGGGACAGGTTAGGGTACGACAATGGTTTAGGGTGTGCATACGTGTTAGGGTACGGGTTAGTGTTAGCGTACGGGTTAGGAATAGGGGACGGGTTAGGGTAAGTCTTCGGGTAAGGGTTAGGGTTAGGGTTAGGGTTAGGGTTAGGGTTAGGGAACGGGGACGGTTTAGGGGACAGGTTAGGGTACGACAACGGTTTAGGGTGAGCGTACGTGTTAGGGTACGGGTTAGATTTAGCATACGGGTTAGGATTAGGGGACGGTTTAGTTTAAGGCTTCGGGTAAGGGTTCGGGTTAGGGTTAGGGTTAGGGTTAGGGTTAGGTTTAGGGGACGGTGACGGTTTAGGGGACAGGTTAGGGTACGACAACGGTTTAGTGTGAGCGTACGTGTTAGGGTACGGGTTAGTGTTAGCGTACGGTTTAGGATTAGGCGACGGGTTAGAGTAAGGCTTCGGGTAAGGGTTAGGGTTAGGGTTACGATTAGGGTTAGGGGACGGGGACGGTTTAGGGGACAGGTCAGGGTACGACAACGGTTTAGGGTGAGCGTACGTGTTAGGGTAATGGTTAGTGTTAGCGTACGGGTTAGGATTAGAGGACGTGTTAGAGTAAGGCTTCGGGTAAGGGTTAGGGTTAGGGTTAGGGTTAGGGTTAGGGTTAGTAGACGGGGACGGTTTAGGGGACAGGGTAGTGTATGACAACGGTTTAGGGTGTGCGTATGTGTTAGGGTACGGTTTAGTGTTAGCGTACGGGTTAAGATTAGGGGACGGGTTAGGGTAAGGCTTCGGGTAAGGGTTAGGATTAGGGTTAGGGTTAGGGTTAGGGTTAGGGGACGGCGACGGTTTAGGGGACAGGTTATGGTACGACAACGGTTTATGTTGAGCGTACGTGTTAGGCTACGGGTTAGTGTTAGCGTACGGGTTAGGATTAGGGGATGGGTTAGGGTAAGGCTTCGGGTAAGGGTTAGGGTTAGGGTTAGGGTTAGGGTTAGGGGATGGGGACGGTTTAGGGGACAGGTTAGGGTACGACAACAGTTTAGGGTGAGCGTACGTGTTAGGGTACGGGTTAGTGTTAGCGTACGGGTTAGGATTAGTGGACGGGTTAGGGTAAGGCTTCGGGTAAGGGTTAGGGTTAGGGTTAGGGGACGGGGACGGTTTAGGGGACAGGTTAGGGTACGACAACGGTTTAGGGTGAGCGTACGTGTTAGTGTACGGGTTAGTGTTATCGTATGGGTTAGGATTAGGGGACGGTTTACGGTAAGGCTTCGGGTATGGGTGAGGTTTAGGGTTAGGTTTAGGGTTAGGGTTAGGGTTAGGGGACGGGGACGGTTTGGGGGACAGGTTAGTGTACGACAACGGTTTAGGGTGAGCGTACGTGTTAGTGTACGGGTTAGTGTTAGCGTACGGGTTAGGATTAGGGGACGGGTTAGGGTAAGGCTTCGGGAAAGGTTTAGGGATAGGGTTAGGGTTAGGGTTAGGGTTAGGGGACGGGGAAAGTTTAGGGGAAAGGTTAGTGTATGACAACGGTTTAGGGTGAGAGTACGGGTTAGGGTACAGTTTAGTGTTATCGTATGGGTTAGGATTAGGGAACGGGTAAGGGTAAGGCTTCGGGTAAGTGTTAGTGTTAGGGTTAGGGTTAGGGTTAGGGTTAGGGGACGGGGACGGTTTAGGGGACAGGTTAGGATACGACAACGGTTTAGGGTGAGCGTACGTGTTAGGGTACGGGTTAGTGTTAGCGTACGGGTTAGGATTAGGGGACGGGTTAGTGTAAGGCTTCGGGTAAGGGTTAGGGTTAGGGTTAGGGTTAGGGTTAGGGTTAGGTTTAGGGGACGTTGACGGTTTAGGGGACAGGTTAGGGTACGACAATGGTTTAGGGTGGGCGTACGTGTTAGGGTACGGGTTAGTGTTAGCGGACGGGTTAGGATTAGGGGACGGGTTAGGGTAAGGCTTCGGGTAAGGGTTAGGGTTAGGGTTAGGGTTAGAGTTAGGAGACGGGGAAGGTTTAGGCGACAGGTTAGGGTACGACAATGGTTTAGGGTGATCGTACGTGTTAGGGTACGGGTTAGTGTTAGCGTACGGGTTAGGATTAGAGGACGTGTGAGTATAAGGCTTCGGGTCAGGGTTAGGGTTAGGGTTAGGGTTAGGGTTAAGGTTAGGGTTAGGAGACAGGGACAGTTTAGGGGACAGGTTAGTGTATGACAACGGTTTAGGGTGTGCGTATGTGTTAGGGTACGGTGTAGTGTTAGCGTACGGGTTAGGATTAGGGGACGGTTTAGGGTAAGGCTTTGGGTAAGGGTTAGGGTTAGGGTTAGGGTCAGGGTTAGGGGACGGGGACGGGGACGGTTTAGGGGACAGGTTATGGTACAACAACGGTTTACGGTGAGCGTACGTGTTAGGCTAAGGTTTAGTGTTAGCGTACGGGTTAGGATTAGGGGATGGGTTAGTGTAAGGCTTCGGGTAAGGGTTAGGCTTAGGGTTAGGTTTAGGGTTAGGAGACGGGGACGGTTTAGGGGACAGTTTAAGGTACGACAACGGTTTAGGGTGAGCGTACGTGTTAGGGTACGGGTTAGTGTTAGCGTACGGGTTAGGATTAGGTGACGGGTTAGTGTAAGGCTTCGGGTAAGTGTTAGGGTTAGGGTTAAAGTTGGGGTTAGGGGACGGGGAAGGGGACGATTTAGGGGACAGGTCAGTGTATGACAAAGGTTTAGGGTGAGCGTACGTGTTAGGGTACAGGTTAGTGTTAGCGTACGGTTTAGGATTAGGGGACGGGTTAGGGTAAGGCTTCGGGTAAGGGTTAGGGTTAGGGTTAGGGTTAGGGTTAGGGAACGGGGACGGTTTAGCGGACAGGTTAGGGTACGACAACGGTTTAGGGTGAGCGTACGTGTTAGGGTACGGGTTAGTGTTATCGTAAGTGTTAGGATTAGGGGACGGGTTAGGGTAAGGCTTCGGGTAAGGGTTAGGGTTAGGGTTAGTTTTAGGGGACGGGGACGGTTTAGGTGACACGTTAGAGTACGACAACGGTTTAGGGTGAGCGTACGTGTTAGGGTACGGGTTAGTTTTAGCGTACGGATTAGGATTAGGGTACGGGTTAGGGTAAGGCTTCGGGTAAGGATTAGGTTTAAGGTTAGGGTTAGGGTTAGGTTTAGGGGATGGGGAAGGTTTAGCGGACAGGTTAGGGTTCGACAACGGTTTAGGCTGAGCGTACGTGTTAGGGTACGGGTTAGTGTTAGCATACGGGTTAGGATTAGGGGACTGGTTAGGTTAAGGCTTCGGGTAAGGGTTAGGTTTAGGGTTAGGCTTAGGGTTAGGAGACGGGGACTGTTTAGGGGACAGGTTAGAATACGACAATGGTTTAGGGTGAGCGTACGTGTTAGGGTACGGGTTAGTGTTAGTGTACGGTTTAGGATTAGGGGATGGGTTAGGGTAAGCCTTCGGGAAAGGGTTAGGTTTAGGTTAGGGTTAGGGTTAGGTTGAGGGGACGGGGACGGTTTAGGGGACAGGTTAGGGTACGACAACGATTTAGTGTGAGCGTATGTGTTAGGGTACGGGTTAGTGTTAGCATACGTGTTAGGATAAGGGACGGGTTAGGGTAAGGCTACGGGTAAGTGTTAGGTTTAGGGTTACGGTTAGGGTTAAGTTTAGGGGATGGGGAAGGTTTAGGGGACAGGTTAGGGTAGGACAACGGTTTAGGGTGAGCGTACGTTTTCGGGTATGGGTTAGTGGTAGCGTACGGGTTAGGATTATGGGACGGGTTAGGGTAAGGCTTCGGGTAAGGGTTAGGGTTAGGTTTAGGGTTAGGGTTAGGGGATGGGGACGGGGACGGTTTAGGGGACAGGTTAGGGTACGACAACGGTTTAGGGTGTGCGTATTTTTTAGGGTACGGTTTAGTGTTAGCGTACGGGTTAGGATTAGGGGACGTGTTAGGGTAAGGCTTCGGGTAAGGGTTAGGTTTAGGGTTAGGGTTAGGGTTAGGTTTAGGGGACGTGGACGGTTTAGGGGACAGGTTAGGGTACGACAACGGTTTATGGTGAGCATACGTGTTAGGGTACGGGTTAGTGTTAGCGTACGGGTTAGGAATAGGGGACGGGTTAGGGTAAGGCTTCGGGTAAGGGTTAGTGTTAGGGTTAGGGTTAGGGGACGGGGACAGTTTATGGGTCAGGTTAGGGTATGACATCGGTTTAGGGTTTGCGGACGTTTTAGGGTACGGGTTCGTGGAAGCGTACGGGTTAAGATTAGGGGATGTGTTAGGGTAAGGCTTCGGGTAAGGGTTAGGGTGAGGTTTAGGGTTAGGGTTAGGGTTAGGGGACGGGGTCGGTTTAGGGGACATGTTAGGGTACGACAACGTTTGAAGGTGAGTGTACGTTTTAGGGTACGGGTTAGTGTTAGCGTACGGGTTAGGATTATGGGACGGGTTAGGGTAAGGCTTTGCGTAAGTGTTAGGGCTGGGTTAGTGTTAGGGTTAGGGTTAGGGGCCGGGGACGGTTTAGGGACCAGTTTAGTGTACGTCAATGGTTTAGGGTGAGCGTACGTGTTAGGGTACGGGTTAGTGTTAGCGTACGGTTTAGGATTAGGGGACGGGTTAGTGTAAGGCTCTGTGTAAGGGTTAGTGTTAGGGTTAGGCTTAGGGTTAGGGTTAGGGTTAGGGGACGGTTTAGGGGACAGGTTAGGGTACGACAACGGTTTAGGGTGAGCGTATATGTTAGGGTATGGGTTAGTGTTAGCGTACAGGTTAGTATTAGGGGTAGTGTTAGGGTAAGGCTTCGGGTAAGGGTTAGGGTTATGGTTAGGGTTAGGGTTAGGGGATGGGGACGGTTTAGGGGACAGGTTAGGGTACGACAACGGTTTATGGTGAGCGTACGTGTTAGGGTACATGTTAGTGTTAGCGTACGGGTTAGGATTAGGGGACGGGTTAACGTAAGGCTTCGGGTAAGGGTTAGGTTTTGGGTTAGGGTTAGGTTTAAGGTTAGGGGACGGGGACGGTTTAGGGGACAGGTTAGGGTACAACAACGGTTTGGGGTGAGCATACGTGTTAGGGTACGGGTTAGTGTTAGCGTACGGATTAGGATTAGGGTACGGGTTAGGGTAAGGCTTCGGGTAAGGATTAGGGTTAGGGTTAGGGTTAGGGTTAGGGGATGGGGAAGGTTTAGCAGACAGGTTAGTGTACGACAACGGTTTTGGGTGAGCGTACGTGTTAGGGTACGGGTTAGTGTTAGCATACGGGTTAGGATTAGGGGACGGGTTAGGTTAAGGCTTCGGGTAAGGGTTAGGGTTAGGGTTAGGGTGAGTGTTAGGTGAAGGCGACGGTTTAGGGGAGAGATTAGGGTACGACAACTGTTTAGGGTGAGCGTACGTGTTAGGGTACGGGTTAGTGTTAGCGTACGGGTTAGGATTAGGGGACGGGTTAGGGTAAGGCTTCGGGTAATTGTTAGGGTTAGGGTTAGGGTTAGGGTTAGGGTTAGGGGACGGGGACGGTTTAGGGGCAAGGTTATGGTAGGACAACGGTTTAGGGTTAGCGTACGTGTTAGGGTACGGTTTAGTGGTAGCCTACGGGTTAGGATTAGGGGACGGGTTAGGGTAAGGCTTCGGGTAAGGGTTAGGGTCAGGTTAGGGTTAGGGTTAGGGGACGGGGACGGTTTAGGGGACAGGTTAGTGTGCGACAACGGTTTAGGGTGAGCGTACGTGTTAGGGTACGGTTTAGTGTTAGCGTAAGTGTTATGATTACGGGACGGGTTAGTGTAAGGCTTCAGGTAAGTGTTATGGTTAGGGTTAGGGTTAGGGTTAGTGTTAGGGGATGGGGACGGTTTAGGTGACAGGTTAGGGTACGACAACGATTTAGGGTGAGCGTACGTGTTGGGGTACGTGTTAGTGTTAGCGTACGGGTTAGGATTAAGGTACGGGTTAGTGTAAGGCTTCGAGTATGGATTAAGGTTAGGGTTAGGGTTAGGGTTAGGGGAAGGGGACGGTTTAGGGGACAGGTTAGTGTATACCAACGGTTTAGTGTGAGCGTACGTGTTAGGGTACGGTTTAGTGTTAGCATACGGGTTAGGATTAGGGGACGGTTTAGGGTAAGGCATCGGGTAAGGGTTAGGGTTAGGGTTAGGGTTAGTGTTAGGGGTCGGGGACGGTTTAGGGGACAGGTTAGGGTACGACAATGGTTTAGGGTGTGCGTACGTGTTAGGGTACGGGTTAGTGGTAGCGTACGGTTTAGGATCAGGGGACGGGTTAGGGTAAGGCTTCGGATAAGGGTTAGGGTTAGGGTTAGGGTTAGGGTTAGGGTTAGGGGACGGGGTCGATTTAGGGTACAGGTTAGGGTACGACAACGGTTTAGGGTGAGCGTACGTGTTAGGGTACGTGTTAGTGTTAGCGTACGGGTTAGGATTAGGGGACGGGTTAGGGTAAGTATTCGGGTAAGAGTTAGGTTTAGTGTTAGGGTTAGGGTTAGTGTTAGGGTTAGGGTTAGGAGACGGGCACTGTTTAGGGGACAGGTTAGAATACGACAACGGTTTAGGGTGAGCGTACGTGTTAGGGTACGGTTTAGTGTTAGCGTACGGTTTAGGATTACGGGACGGGTTAGTGTAAGGCTTTGGGTAAGGGTTAGGTTTAGGGTTAGGGTTAGGGTTAGGTGACGGGGACAGTTTAGGGGACATGTTAGGGTACGACAATGGTTTAGGGTGAGCGTACGTGTTAGCGTATGGGTTAGTGTTAGGGTACTGGTTAGCATTAGGGGACGGGTTAGTGTAAGGCTTCGAGTAAGGGTTAGGGTTAGGGTTAGGGTTATGGATAGGGTTAGGTTACGGGGACGGTTTAGGGGACAGGTTAGGGTACAACAATGGTTTAGGGTGAGTGTACGTATTACGGTACGGGTTAGTGTTAGCGTACGGGTTAGGATTACGGGACGGGTTAGGGTAAGGCTTCGTGTAAGGGTTAGGGTTAGGGTAGGGTTAGCGTTAGGGGACGGGGACGGGGACGGTTTAGGGGACAGGTTAGGGTACGACTATGGTTTAGGGTGAGCGTACATGTTAGGGTACGGGTTAGTGTTAGTGTACAGTTTAGGATTAGGGGATGGGTTAGGGTAAGCCTTCGGGAAAGGGTTAGGTTTAGGTTAGGGTTAGGGTTAGGTTTAGGGGACAGGGACGTTTTAGGGGACAGGTTATTATACGACAACGATTTAGGGTGAGCGTATGTGTTAGGGTACGGGTTAGTGTTAGCGTAGGTGTTAGGATTAGGGGACGGGTTAGGGTAAGGCTTCGGGTAAGCGTTAGGTTTAGGGTAAGGGTTAGGGTTAGGGTTAGGGGACCGGGACGGTTAGGGGACAGGTTAGGGTATGACAACTGTTTAGGGTGAGCATACGTGTTAGGGTACGGGTTAGTGTTAGCGTTCGGTTTAGGATTAGGGGACGGGTTAGGGTAAGGCTTCGGGTAAGGGTTAGGGTTAGGGTTAGTGTTAGGGTTAGGGTTAGGGTTAGGGGACGGAGACAGTTTAGGGGACAGGTTAGGGTATGACAAAGTTTTAGGGTGAGCGTACGTGTTAGGGTACGGATTAGTGTTAGCGTACGGGTTAGGATTAAGGGAAGGGTTAGGGTAAGGCTTCGGGTAAGGGTTAGGTTTAGGGTTAAGGTTAGGGTAAGGGTTAGGGGACCGGGACGGTTTAGTGGACAGGTTAGGGTTCGACAACTGTTTAGGGTGAGCATACGTGTTAGGGTACGGGTTAGTGTTAGCGTACGGGTTAGGATTATGGGACGGGTTAGTGTAAGGCTTCGGGTAAGGTTTAGGTTTAGGGTTAGGGTTACGGGACGGGGACATTTTAGGGGACATGTTAGGGTACGACAACGGTTTAGGGTGAGCGTACGTGTTAGCGTACCGGTTAGTGTTACGGTACGTGTTAGGATTAGGGTACGGGTTAGTGTAAGGCTTCGGGTAAGGGTTAGGGTTAGGGTTAGGGTTAGGAGACGGGGATGGAGACGGTTTAGGGGACAGGTTATGGTACGTAAACGGTTTAGGGTGAGCGTACGTGTTAGGGTACGGGTTAGTTTTAGCATACGGGTTAGGATTGGGGACGGGTTAGGGTAAGGCTTCGGGTAAGGGTTAGGGTTAGGGTTAGGGTTAGGGTTAGGGTTAGGGTTAGGGGACGGGGACGGTTTAGGGGACATGTTAGGGTATGACAACGGTTTAGGGTGAGCGTACGTGTTAGGGTACGGAGTAGTGTTAGGGTATGGGTTAGGATTAGGGGACGGGTTAGGGTAAGGCTTCAGGTAAGGTTTAGGGTTAGGGTTAGGGTTAGGTTTAGGGTTAGGTTACGGGGACGGTTTAGGGGACAGGTTAGGGTACGACAACAGTTTAGTGTGAGCGTACGTGTTAGGGTATGGGTTAGTGTTAGCGTACGGGTTAGGATTAGGGGATGGGTTAGTGTAAGGCTTCGGGTAAGGGTTAGGGTTAGGGTTAGGGTTAGGGTTAGTGTTAGGGGTCGGGGACGGTTTAGGGGACAGGTTAGGGTACGACAACCGTTTAGGGTGTGCGTACGTGTTAGGGTACGGGTTAGTGGTAGCGTACGGTTTATGATCCGGGGACGGGTTAGGGTAAGGCTTCGGATAAGGGTTAGGGTTAGGGTTAGGGTTAGTGTTAAGGTTGGGGGACGTGGTGGGTTTAGGGGACAGGTTAGGGTACCACAACGTTTTAAGGTGAGCGTACGTGTTAGGGTACGGGTTAGTGTTAGCGTACGTGTTAGGATTAGGGGACGGGTTAGGGTAAGGATTCGCGTAAGGGTTAGGGTTAGGGTTAGGGTTAGGGTTAGGGGACGGGGACGGTTTAGGGGACAGGTTAGGGTACAACAACGGTTTAGGGTGAGCATAAGTGTTAGGGTACGGGTTAGTGTTAGCGTACGGATTAGGAATAGGGTACGGGTTAGGGTAAGGCTTCGGGTAAGGATTAGGTTTAGGGTTAGGGTTAGGGTTAGGGTTAGGGGATGGGGAAGGTTTAGCGGACAGGTTAGGGTACGACAACGGTTTAGGGTGAGCGTACGTGTTAGGGTACGTGTTAGTGTTAGCATACGGGTTAGGATTAGGGGACAGGTTAGGTTAAGGCTTCAGGTAAGGGTTAGGGTTAGGTTTAGGGTTAGGGTTAGGGTTATTAGACGGGGACTGTTTAGGGGACAGGTTAGAATACGACAACGGTTTAGGGTGAGCGTACGTGTTAGGGTACGGGTTAGTGTTAGGGTACTGTTTAGCATTAGGGGACGGGTTAGTGTAAGGCTTCGGGTAAGGGTTAGGGTTAGGGTTAGGGTTATGGTTAGGGTTAGGTTATGGGGACGGTTTAGGGGACAGGTTAGGGTACAACAACGGTTTAGGGTGAATGTACGTATTACGGTACGGGTTAGTGTTAGCGTACGGGTTAGGATTATGAGACGGGTTAGGGTAAGGCTTCGGGTAAGGGTTAGGCTTAGGGTTGGGGTTAGGGCTAGGGGATGGGGACGGGGACGATTTAGGGGACAGGTTATGGTACGAAAACGGTTTAGGGTGAGCGTACGTGATAGGGTCCGGATTAGTGTTAGAGTACGGGTTAGGATTAGGGGACGGGTTAGTGTAAGGCTTCGGATAAGCGTTAGGTTTAGGGTAAGGGTTAGGGTTAGGGTTAGGAGACCGGGAAGGTTTAAGGGACATGTTAGGTTACGACAACTGTTTAGGTTGAGCATACGTGTTAGGGTACGGGTTAGTGTTAGCGTACGGTTTAGGATTAGGGGACGGGTTAGTGTAAGGCTTCGGGTAAGGGTTAGGGTTAGGGTTAGGGTTAGGGTTAGGGTTAGGGGACGGAGACAGCTTAGGGGACAGGTTAGGGTACGACAAAGGTTTAGGGTGAGCGTACGTGTTAGGGTACGCGTTAGTGTTAGCGTACGGGTTAGGATTATGGGACGGGTTAGTGTAAGGCTTCGGGTAAGGTTTAGGGTTAGGGTTAGGGTTAGGGTTACGGGACGGGGACATTTTAGGGGACATGTTAGGGTACGACAAAGGTTTAGGGTGAGCGTAAGTGTTAGGGTACCGGTTAGTGTTAGGGTACGTGTTAGGATTAGGGTACGGGTTAGTGTAAGGTTTCGGGTCAGGGTTAGGGTTAGGGTTAGGGTTAGGGGACAGGGACGGGGACGGTTTAGGGGACAGGTTATGGTACGAAAATGGTTTAGGTTGAGCGTACGTGTTAGGGTACAGGTTAGTGTTAGCATACGGGTTAGGATTGGGGATGGGTTAGCGTAAGGTTTCGGGTAAGGGTTAGGGTTAGGGTTAGGGTTAGGGTTAGGGTTAGGGGACGGTGACGGTTTAGGGGACAGGTTAGGGTACGACAACAGTTTAGGGTGAGCGTATGTGTTAGGGTATGGGTTAGTGTTAGCGTACGGGTTAGGATTAGGGCACGGGTTAGTGTAAGGCTTCGGGTAAGGGTTAGGGTTAGGGTTAGGGTTAGGGTTAGTGTTAGGGGTCGGGGACTGTTTAGGGGACAGGTTAGTGTACGACAACCGTTTAGGGTGTGCGTACGTGTTAGGGTACGGGTTAGTGGTAGCGTACGGTTTAGGATCCGGTGACGGGTTAGGGTAAGGCTTCGGGTAAGGTTTAGGGTTAGGGTTAGGGTTAGGGTTAGGGTTAGGGGACGGGGTGGGTTTAGGGGACAGGTTAGTGTACGACAACGTTTTAAGGTGAGCGTACGTGTTAGGGTACGGGTTAGTGTTAGCGTACGTGGTAGGAATAGGGGACGGGTTAGGGTAAGGCTTCGGGTAAGATTTAGGGTTAGGGTTAGGGTTAGGGGACGGGGACGATTTAGGGGACAGGTTAGGATACGACAACGGTTTAGGGTGAGCGTACGTGTTAGGGTACGGGTTAGGGTTAGCGTACGGGTTAGGATTAGGGGACGGGTTAGGGTAAGGCTTCGGGTAAGGGTTAGGGTTAGGGTTAGGGTTAGGGTTAGGGTTAGGGGACTGGGACAGTGTAGGGGAGAGGTTAGGTCACAACAACAGTTTAGGGTGAGCGTACGTGTTAGGGTACGGATTAGTGTTAGCGTACGGGTTAGGATTAGGGGACGGTTTAGGGTAAGGCTTCGGGTAAGGGTTAGGGTTAGGGTTAGGGTTAGGGGACGGGGCAGGTGACGGGGTCGGTTTAGGGGACACGTTAGGGTACGACAACGGTTTAGGGTGAGCGTACGTGCTAGGGTACGGGTTAGTGTTAGTGTACGGTTTAGGATTAGGGGACGGGTTAGGGTAAGTCTTCGGGTAAGGGTTAGGGTTAGGGTTAGGGTAAGGGTTAGGGTTAGGGTTAGGGGATGGGGACGGTTTAGGGGACAGGTTAGTGTTCGACAACGGTTTAGGGTGAGCGTACGTTTTAGGGTAAGGATTAGTGTTAGCGTACGGGTTAGGATTAGGGGACGGGTTAGTGTAAGGCTTCGGGTAAGGGTTAGGTTTAGGGTAAGGGTTAGGGTTAGGGTTAGGGGACCGGGACGGTTTAGGGGACAGGTTAGGGTACGACAACTGTTTAGGGTGAGCATACGTGTTAGGGTATGGGTTAGTGTTAGCGTACGGTTTAGGATTAGGGGACGGGTTAGGGTAAGGCTTCGGGTAAGGGTTAGGGGTAGGGTTAGGGTTAGGGTTAGGGTTAGGGTTAGTGGACGGGTACGGTTTAGGGGACAGATTAGGGTACGACAAAGATTTAGGGTGAGCGTACGTGTAAGGGTACGGATTAGTGTTAGCGTACGGTTTAGGATTAAGGGACGGGTTAGGGTAAGGCTTCGGGTAAGGGTTAAGTTTAGGTTTAGGGTTAGGGTTAGGGTTAGGGTACCGGGACGGTTTAGGGGACAGGTTAGGGTACAACAACGGTTTAGGGTGAGCGTACGTGTTAGGGTACGGGTTAGTGTTAGCGTACGGGTTAGGATTAGGGGACGGGTTAGGGTCAGCCTTCGGGTAAGGCTTAGGGTTATGGTTAGGGTTAGGGTTAGGGGACGGGGACGTTTTAGGGGACAGGTTAGGGTACGACAACAGTTTTGCGTGAGCGTATGTGTTAGGGTAAGGGTTAGTGTTAGCGTATGGGTTAGGATTACGGGACGGTTTAGATTAAGGCTTCGGGTAAGGTTTAGGTTTAGGGTTAGGGTTAAGGTTAGGTTTAGGGGACTGGGATGGTTTAGGGGACAGGTTAGTGTACAACAACGGTTTAGGTTGAGCGTACGTGTTAGGGTACGGTTTAGTGTTAGCGTACGTGTTAGGATTAGGGGACGGGTTAGGGTAAGGCTTCGGGTAAGGGTTAGGTTTAGGGTTAGGTTTAGGTTTAGGGTTAGGGGACGGGGACGGTTTAGGGGAGAGGTTAGTGTACAACAACGGTTTAGGGTGAGCGTACGTGTTAGGGTACGGGTTAGTGTTAGCGTACGGGTTAGGATTAGGGTACGGGTTAAGGTAAGGCTTCGGGTAAGGGTTAGGGTTAGGGTTAGAGTTAGGGTTTGGGTTAGGGGACGGGGACGGTTAAGGGGACAGGTTAGGGTACAACAACGTTTTAGGGTGAGCGTACATATTAGGGTACGGGTTAGTGTTAGCGTACGGGTTAGGATTAGGGGACGGTTTAGAGTAAGGCTACGGGTAAGGGTTAGGGTTAGGATTAGGGGACGGGGCAGGGGACGGGGTCGGTTTAGGGGACACGTTAGTGTACGACAACGGTTTAGGGTGAGCGTACATATTAGGGTACGGGTTAGTGTTAGCGTACGGGTTAGGATTAGGGGACGGGTTAGTGTAAGCCTTCGGGTAAGTGTTAGGTTTAGGGTTAGGGTTAGGGTTAGTGTTAGGGGACGGGGACGGTTTAGGGGACAGGTTAGGGTAGGACAACGGTTTAGGGTGAGCGTACGTGTTAGGGTATGGGTTAGTGGTAGCGTACGTGTTAGGATTAGGGGACGGGTTAGGGTAAGGCTTCGGGTTAGTGTTAGGGTTAGGGTTAGGGTTAGGGGACGGGGACGGGGACGGTTTAGGGGACAGGTTATGGTACGACAACGGATTAGGGTGAGCGTACGTGTTAGGGTACGGGTTAGTGTTAGCGTATGGGTTAGGGTTAGGGGACGTGTTAGTGTAAGGCTTCGGGTAAGGGTTAGGTTTAGGGTTAGGGTTAGGGTTAGGGTTAGGGGACGGGGACGGTTTGGGGACAGGTTAGGTTTCGACAACGGTTTACGGTGAGCGTACGTGTTAGGGTACGGATTAGTGTTAGCGTACGGGTTAGGATTAGGGGACGGGTTAGTGTAAGGCTTCGGGTAAGGGTTAGGTTTAGGGTAAGGGTTAGGGTTAGGGTTAGGGGACCGGGACGGTTTAGGGGACAGGTTAGGGTACGACAACTGTTTAGGGTGAGCATATGTGTTAGGGTACGGGTTAGTGTTAGCGTACGGTTTAGGATTAGAGGACGGGTTAGGGTAATGCTTCGGGAAAGGGTTAGGGTTAGGGTTAGGGTTAGGGTTAGGGTTAGGGTTAGGGTTAGTGGACGGGGACGTTTTAGGGGACAGATTAGGGTATCACAAACGTTTAGGGTGAGCGTACGTGTAAGGGTACGGATTAGTGTTAGCGTACGGGTTACGATTAAGGGACGGGTTAGGGGAAGGCTTCGGGTAAGGGTTAGGTTTAGGGTTAGGGTTAGGGTTAGGGTTAGGGGACCGGGACAGTTTAGGGGACAGGTTAGGGTACGACAACTCTTTAGGGTGAGCATACGTGTTAGGGTACGGGTTAGTGTTAGCGTACGGGTTAGTATTAGGGGACGGGTTAGTGTAAGGCTTCGGGTAAGGGTTAGGTTTAGGGTTAGGGTTAGGGTTAGGGTTAGGGTTAGGGTTAGGGTTAGTGGACGGGGACGGTTTAGGGGACAGGTTAGTGTACGACAATTGTTTAGGGTGAGCGTACGTGTTAGTGTACGGGTTAGTGTTAGCTTACGGGTTAGCATTAGGGGACGGGTTAGTGTAAGGCTTCGGGTAAGGGTTAGGGTTAGGGTTAGGGTTAGGGGACGGGGACAGTTTAGGGGACATGTTAGGGTACAACAATGATTTAGGCTGAGCGTACGTGTTAGGGTACGGGTTAGAGTTAGGGTACGGGTTAGGTTTAGGGGACGGGTTAGGGTAAGGCTTCGGGTAAGGGTTAGGGTTAGGGTTAGCGTTAGGGTTAGGGTTATGATACGGGGACGGTTTAGGGGACAGGTTAGGGTACAACAACGGTTTAGGTTGATCGTACCTATTATGGTACGGGTTAGTGTTAGCGTACGGGTTAGGATTAGGGGTCGGGTTAGGGTAAGGCTTCGGGTAAGGGTTAGGGTTAGGGTTTGGGTTAGGGTTAGGGTTAGGGGACGGGGACGGTTTAGGGGACAGGTTAGTGTACGACAATGGTTTAGGTTGAACGTACGTGTTAGGGTACGGGTTAGTGTTAGCGTACGGGTTAGGATTAGGGGACGTGTTAGGGTAAGGATTCGGGTAAGGGTTAGGTTTAGGGTTAGGGTTAGGGTTAGGGGACCGGGACGGTTTAGGGGACAGGTTAGGGTACGACAACTGTTTAGAGTGAGCGTATGTGTTAGGGCACGGGTTATTGTCAGCGTATGCGTTAGGATTAGGGGACGGGTTAGGGTAAGGCTTCGGGTTAGGGTTAGGGTTAGGTTTAGGGTTAGGGTTAGGGGACGGGGACGATTTAGGGGACAGGTTAGGGTACGACAACGGTTTAGGGTGAGCGTACGTGTTAGGGTACGGGTTAGAGTTAGTGTACGTGTTAGGATTAGGGGAAGAGTTAGGGTAAGGCTTCGGGTAAGTGTTAGGGTTAGGGTTAGGGTTAGGGTTAGGGTTAGGGGACGGGGACAGTTTAGGGGCGAGGTTAGGTTACAACATCGGTTTAGGGTGAGCGTACGTGTTAGGGTACGGGTTAGTGTTAGCGTATGCGTTAGGATTAGGGGACGGGATAGGGTAAGGCTTCGGGTAAGGGTTAGGGTTAGGGTTAGGTTTAGGGTTTGGGTTAGGGGACGGGGACGGTTTAGGGGACATGTTAGGGTACGACAACGGTTTAGGGTGAGCGTACGTGTTACGGTACGGCTTAGTGTTAGCGTACGGGTTAGGATTAGGGGACGTGTTAGGGTAAGGCTTCGGGTAAAGGTTAGGGTTAGGGTTAGGGTTAGGGTTAGGGTTAGGAGACGGGGACGGTTTAGGGGACAGGTTAGTGTACGACTACGGTTTAGGGTGTGCGTATGTGTTAGGGTACGGTTTAGTGTTAGCGTATGGGTTAGGATTAGGGGACGGGTTAGGGTAAGGCTTCGGGTAAGGGACAGGGTTAGGGTTAGGGTTAGGGTTAGGGTTAGGGGACGGGGACCGTTTAGGGGACAGGTTATGGTACGACAACGGTTTATGGTGAGCGTACGTGTTAGGCTACGGGTTAGTGTTAGCATACGGGTTAGGATTAGGGGATGGGTTAGGGTAAGGCTTCGGGTAAGGTTTAGGGTTAGGGTTAGGGTTAGGGTTAGGGGACAGGGACGGTTTACGGGACAGGTTAGGGTACGACAATGATTTAGGTTGAGTGTACGTGTTAGGGTACGGGTTAGTGTTAGTGTATGTTTTAGGATTAGGGGACGGGTTAGGGTAAGGCTTCGGGTAAGGGTTAGGGTTACGGTTAGGGTTAGGGTTAGGGGACGGGGACGGGGACGGTTTAGGGGACAGGTTAGTGTACGACAAAGGTTTAGGGTGAGCGTACGTGTTAGGCTATGGGTTAGTGTTAGCGTACGGGTTAGGATTAGGGGACGGGTTAGGGGAAGGCTTCGGGTAAGTGTTAGGGATAGGGTTAGGGTTAGGGTTAGGGGACAGGGATGGTTTAGGGGACAGGTTAGTGTATGACAACGGTTTACGGTGACCGTACGTGTTAGGGTACATGTTAGTGTTATCGTATGGGTTAGGATTAGGGGAAGGGTTAGGGTAAGGCTTCGGGAAAGGATTAGGGTTTGGGTTAGGGTTAGGGTTAGGGTTAGGGGACGGGGACGGTTTTGGGGACAGGTTAGTGTACGACAACGGTTTAGGGTGAGCGTACGTGTTAGGTTACGGGTTAGGGTTAGCGTACGGGTTAGGATTAGGGGATGGGTTAGTGTTAGGCTTCGGGTAAGGATTAGGGTTAGGGTTAGGGTTAGGGGACGGGGACGTTTTCGGGGACAGGTTAGGGTACGACAACGGTTTAGGGTGAGCGTACGTGTTAGGGTACGGGTTAGTGTTATCGTATGGGTTAGGATTAGGGGACGGTTTACGGTAAGGCTTCGGGTAAGGTTTAGGGTTAGGGTTAGGGTTAGGGTTAGGGTTAGGTGACGGGGACAGTTTAGGGGACAGGTTAGGGTTAGGGTTAGGGTTAGGGTTAGGGTTAGGGGACGGGGACGGGTACGGGGACAGTTTAGGGGATAGGTTAGTGTACGACAACGGTTTAGGGTGTGCGTTCGTGTTAGGGTAAGGGTTAGTGATAGCGTACGGGTTAGGATTAGGGGACGGGTTAGGGTAAGGCTTCGGGTAAGGGTTAGGGCTATGGTTAGGGTTAGGGTTAGGGGACGGGGACGGTTTAGGGGACAGGTTAGTGTACGACAACGGTTTAGGGTGAGCGTACGTGTTAGGGTACGGTTTAGTGTTATCGTAAGGGTTAGGATTATGGGACGGGTTAGGGTAAGGCTTCGGGTAAGGTTTAGGGTTAGGTTTAGGGTTAGGGTTAGGGTTAGGGGATGGTGACGGTTTAGGGGACAGGTTAGAGTACGACAACGGTTTAGGGTGAGCGTACGTGTTAGGGTACGGGTTAGTGTTAGCGTACGGGTTAGGATTAGGGGACAGGTTAGGGTAAGGCTTCTGGTCAGGTTTAGGGTTAGTGTTAGGGATAGGGTTAGAGGACGGGGACGGTTTAGGGGACAGGTTAGGGTACGACAACGGTTTACGTTGAGCGTACGTGTTAGGGTACGGGTTAGTGTTAGCGTACGGGTTAGGATTAGAGGACGTGTTAGGGTAAGGATTCGGGTAAGGTTTATGGTTAGGGTTAGGGTTAGGGTTAGGGTTAGGAGACGGGGACGGTTTAGGGGACAGGTTAGTGTACAACAACGGTTTAGGGTGTGTGTATGTGTTAGGATACGGTTTAGTGTTAACGTACGGGTTAGGATTAGGGGACGGATTAGGGTAAGGCTTCAGGTAAGGGTTAGGGTTAGGGTTAGGGTTAGGGTTAGGGGATGGGGACGGTTTAGGGGAAGGTTAGGGTACGACAACGGTTTATTGTGAGCGTACGTGTTAGGCTATGGGTTAGTGTTAGCGTACGGTTTAGGATTAGGGGACGGGTTAGGGTAAGGCTTTGGGTAAGGGTTAGGGTTAGGTTTAGGGTTAGGGGACGGGGACGGTTTAGGGGACAGGTTAGTGTACGACAAAGGTTTAGGGTGAGCGTACGTGTTAGGGTACAGTTTAGTGTTAGCGTACGGGTTAGGATTAGGGGACGGGTTAGGGTAAGTCTTCGGGTAAGGTTTAGGGCTAGGGTTAGGGTTAGGGTTAGGGTTAGGTTTAGGGGACGGTGACGGTTTAGGGGACAGGTTAGGGTACGACAACGGTTTAGGGTGACCCTACGTGTTAGGGTACGAGTTAGTGTTAGCGTACGGGTTAGGATTAGGGGATGGGTTAGGGTAAGGCTTCGGGTAAGGGTTAGGGTTAGGGTTAGGGTTACGGTTAGGGGACGGGGACAGGGACGGGGACAGTTTAGGGGACAGGTTAGTGTACGACAACGGTTGAGGGTGAGCGTACGTGTTAGGGTACGGGTTAGTGTTATCGTATGGGTTAGGATTA
>NW_027077443.1:0-24999 GCF_963924675.1 Phocoena phocoena
ATTTATGAAACTCTAAGTGCAACGATGGTGGGTTTTTTGATACCCGCTATGTGCTTTTCCCTGTCACCACAGCGAACCCTTTTCTTATCAACCTGGGGATCCTCTTGACCAAAGTTCTAGTGCTCAAAGGGGAGCTCCAGGAAAAAGGAAATGGGATTCAGAATTCAGTCAAGTTAGCACCGATTCTACATCCATTCCTTAGTTCCTAGTGTTTTATAATTTGGATAATGAGAAGAGAAGCCTGAGTGGACATAATTCCTCCCATAGCACGAAGGACTTTGGAATGCATTTACAACACAGTTTAATTGTACCTTTAAAGTTACTCCCTCTTGAACTGATGCTGTCTTTGCTTCATTAACTCCTGAGTGAGGCTTCATAGTTCAACAGGAGATAGTGGAAAAAAAAGTGGAGAGGGCAAGGCACGAAAGATATCTGAGAAAACAGCTGGGGTTGCAAGCAGAATCTCAGCGCGCTGGATTAGAAAACAGGTTGATAGGAGACATTGGTATTTAGCTGCTTCTGCCTTGGCTCTTCTTTGTTTCGAAAGCATGGGAGAATATATGCAATAGGTAAAGGCAAGCAAATATAGGCATACGCTTTAGATATGATTAGAGTTCTTTTTGAAGGCATGTGAGAAGTGATTTCCAAGGTTCATTTTTTAGGAAACATCCATAAATAACTCCAAACAAAACAGATTCTTCTGGTCAAGGAATTGGCCTAGCCCTAAAAACCATGTCTTTCTACTGAGTGTGTTCTCTCAGGACATCTCATCAGGAAATGAATGAAAGATGTAGAGGTGGGATAGAGGATAGAAAAGGTAGTTTGTTCAGTCTTGTCTTTCAGATTAGGGGGTCAGATTAAATCTAACTAAAGATGGCATCGCCGTTGCTGCCACTTACCTATTAAAAGTTAATGTTAATCTAATTCGAAAAGATACATGTACCCCAGTGTTCATAGCACTATTTACAATAGCCAGGACATGGAAGCAACCTAAGTGTCCAGATGAATGGATAAAGAAGATGTGGTGTGTGTGTGTGTGTGTGTGTGTGTGTGTGTAATGGAATATTCCTCAGCTGTAAAAAAAAAATGAAATATTGCCATTTGCAGGAACATGGATGGACTTAGAGATTATCATATTAAGTGAAGTAAGTCAGACAAAGACAAATCCTGTATGATATCACTTATATGTGGAATCTTAAAAAGTGATACAAATGAACTTATTTATGAAACAGAAATAGACTCATAGACATAGAAAACAAACTTACGGTTACCAGAGGGGATAGTGGGGCAGAGGGGGGAGAGATAAATTAGGAGTTTGGGATTAGCATATACACAGTACTATGTCTAAAATAGATAAACAAGAACCTACTGTATAGCACAGGGAACTATATTCAATATCGTGTAATAACTATAATGGGAAAGAATCTGAAAAAGAATATGTATATAAGTGAATCGCCTTGCTGTACACCTGAAACTAACACAACATTGTAAATTAACTATACTTCAGTTTTAAAAAATGGTTTAAAAAAAAGGTAATGTTAAGAAAGGCTACCTTTTACAAAATTGATTGAAATAAAGAAAGACCACCAGCCTCAAAATGGAATGCTTAGGCAATGAAAAATTATAACTGTTAGGATATGATTTATTTTTACTTATTTACCTTTGAGTCTTTTACTTCCATTCCGTATAGGTTTCACCTTTATCTTTGCCTAGTATTACAGAATAGGGGATGAAGGACAGGACCCCACCTTCGGAAGGAGTGGGTACCTTTTGGGAATTGGAAGTATTTCTAAATAATGGCATTGCACCTGTGTTGACATTGCTCAGATCTGCTCTTTTTGCACTCTGATGACTGATAATCTTTCTAGAAAGATGGACACACCCTGCCCCTGGCCAGTAATTTCCAGGCTCCCTATAGGATCAACAGGCTTCACCTCATATCTTCATTTTCCTGGTATGATACACATATAGCTTGGTGGAGACAGTACAGAAATAGAAAGAGGTTATCTCAGGGGTCCCTGTAGGTCAGTAGCACAGCAAGGTTAAATGCCTCCCCATCAGATTTATTTTGTTTCCAAAGAATTGGTGAGATTGTTGTATCAACTCAGGACAAACAGAGAGGACTCCTGTTCGATAGTGCTTGGGGTTTACAGCTTTGGGTGGTATAGAGACTGTAGACCCAGGTAATGTGTCAGCTTGGACATTTCAGTTGTGGTAAACACACATTGGTCACTAGAGTTAACATTTTTCTTCCCCTTCCAGTTACAGGTGCAGAATGGGCCTCTAGGACATCATGGTGAAGGGGAGCCAAGTGGTATCCCCATAACTGTGGTGCTGGTGCCCGTGTTTGCCCTCATCATGGTAGCAGCCTGGGCCTTCATGAGATACCGGCAACGACTTTGAAAAGCTTGCTTTCTTCCAGTGCTCCCGGAGAAGAAGATACATTTCTCTCTTTCTCTCACCCTCCTCCCTTGCCATTCTCCCATAACTTTCCCTCTCTCTACATAGCCAACACACAATTTAAAGAGACTGCTACCCAACCAGAACCTTGCTGCTCAAAATCTCTAAACCCTCATACTCTGGTGGGAGAGTAAAGGCCTTGTTTGAAGGAATGCTGAAAGAAGGACTTGCTTAGAACAAATGAAGAGTTATATATTTTACTAGGACCACCAATAGAAGTTCAGCTGCAACCCAGGGAGAGAGAGGTCCAGTCTTCCCATCACCATGCGTGATTCCTTTTTTCTTACCTGGCATGTGTCAAAGATCAGCTGTAATAAGAGGAAGAAAGGATTTTTCTCTTTAATGATCTTCGTTGGGAAGTTTTTGTGTCCTTTATTTAATTTCTAACTACCTACTTGGGCACCTACTTTGTATCAAACAGAGGTGAATGAAGAGAGAACTTCTACTTTTTTAAGAAAGCAAAAAAAATACACACACACACACACATATACATATTCATATATGATAGTATAATAGTGATGCCTTATGGAGAATTAAAGAGAAAGCAACTCTGGTTTCTGGGTTTCTGATGTAAGAATTAAGGGATAATCTTAATTGAAGAATTCGATACATAGCAGGAGTGAGAGAGTGAGCCTTAAGAGAGGATGCAACTAATTAAAAATCTTAGAACAATATTTCTTCTCATAATAGCTGCAGTGAAGTTGAGGTAAAATGCCATAATCCAGCTTTGTGCAAGTCAGTCTATTTAAAAAACTCGGGAGATGTAAATATAAACCTTACTAATCTCTGGGCTACCCTAGTGACTGTTTTGGTACCTTACAGACCTGATAAAGGATCAGCTGGAATGACTGTGGTCAGAGCTATAACTATGGCGATGGGGCCAAACCAACCCAGTGAAAAAACTCAGGCTATCTACCAGTCTTGTTTCGACTAACAGGCAAAATCTGAGAAAGGGACTGCTGCCAGCAGGATGGGCATGAAATCAGCTCTGCTTCAATTCAGTTAAGTTGAAAGGATTTGGATTGCTACTGTTTTTTGAAAGGTTCTGAACGCTGGTTATGGCTTTTAATGAATAAATCATTTTGCGGGGAAGGCGAAGAAAAGAGTTTTGTTTGTTTTAGGGGCTAGGGAAGTTTGGTGGATGTTTCAAGGAGAAACCTTATGGATGAATGGATGTTAGGGAATACCAAGGATATAAATGAGGTAGGAACCCTCCTGTTCGTGTGGTATTGAAGGTTGGTTTTAAAGCACTAAGGAGAGCTGAACCAAGACTAATTTTCTGGCTTAAAGAAAATCATTTCCATCCTCTAAATATACTGGCCAGGCTATAGGCTTTATATAATCTTGACAGCAAGAGTATGAAGACTTTCCCTCAGGCAGTCAGTTGTGTCCAATTTTTAGCATGGATGATCTGGTAAGAATTTTATAAATGTTGATTGGACATCAGCTTTGTTACGACTTTTACAAAGAAGCAAAATACATAGCCTCCATTCCTAAAGGGTTTTTTTTTGTTGTTGTTGTTCCAGTTGGGAAGAGAACACCTTTACACATAAAATAATATACAATTACCTCCATAGGCAGGGCAATGTAAGTTAGTGTCAAATTTATATTGCAAACCAAAGGGAACGGTTACTGAGAATAGAGGCACTTGAGAAAGTTCCGTGGAGGAAGGGGACAAGTTAAGGACCCTTGAGGAGCTCACAGTCAAAAGAGAATTCATAAATAGATGAGAAGTTAAAAGTATATCATCAGGTTAAGTAATAGTTGAGAACAATAATAAAAGATGGTACTTTTCAGAGTATGATGCAGCTACAAAGACGTGCAGACACATTTTCTTTTTTCTTTTTTTTTTTTTAGGAACTCAGAAAAAGAAAGCTGTCACGTAATGGCATCAGGCCAGAGTGGAAAGGGAAGGCTTTTAAAAATAAAAACCCCAGTTAAGACCTTGCCTCTGGGTCACCTATTGGTATAAGAAGAAACTTGCTGTAAACAAATCCTAAGAGGATTTCTGCCTTCAGACCTGAACCGTTCAGTACCTCTGAGACTCACTTAGACAACTGCATTCAGTATTCCAGTTCTCACCTCAGCCAGCCCCTCTGTGGAGGCACAACCTCGGGTGCCCTCCCTGTATCTGGAGGAATGTGCAGCAGCTTCTGCAGTGGGCCTGCTTTCCTCCCAGGATTCCTTTCGGGGTTTGGACATTAACTCCTGAGAGGACCTTGAGACATAACAAAAGGAAGCAAATGGCAAGCAGGAAGGAAAGCGATTTTGTTTGTTGTTTGTTGGTATATGTAAATAAAAACACCTATCCCATCATTGGTAGAGGTTTTGCTTTGGTCGATAATAGGGATTCCAATGCACTTTAATAATTCAGGTTTTCTCTGGAATTAAATAGCATTTAAAGATCAATATAGTAAACGTTTAGGCAAGTATGCTACTTCAATTATATTCTTATTTCTGATTCTCTAGAAAATTCAATTATTATCATAGATGAAGTATTGGAGTCCATTGTAGGTCATTAAAAAATTCATCCTATTTATAGATTGAATCTAAGATTTCTATCACTTTATCGATTGTAGCTAATATTCTTCCCACCTAAATTACTATGTTCAAAGTTTTAAAAATTGAATGAGAATCTTTTTTAAGACATTTACTTAAAACACTTTGCTACATTTATCATCCTATATTATACATACAATTCTAATAAGACGTTGTTTGCTTCAGTCGTCTCTCTTTTCCTGCCAAGTTTTAACCAATGCTATTGATTTAACTTAATCACACCACCTAGACATGTATAATAGAAAAAGGAAATTAATACCTGTTACTACATTCTGTGCCAGGTACTAAACTAAACCCTGATTGGTAACACTGTTTCTTCATGCCTCACAACTCTGAAGCCTAAGTATTGTTAAAAAGACACTAAAGAAAAGAGAATAAATTGTTCTACTAAGATTACATAGGTGGTAATAATAGAATCAGGATTTAAACTCAGGACTTCAGGTGCCACCACCAATATTTCCTTACTGGCAGTGGTCCTCAAAGTGAGGTCTCTGGACAAAAACATCAGCATTACCTGGGAACTTGTTAGGAAAGCAAATTCTTGGGCTCTACCCTAGACCTACTGAATCAGAAATTGAGTAGGGCACCCAGCAGTCTGTTTTAATACTCCCTCCAGGTGACTGATGCACATTAAAGTTTGAGAATCACTGCTCTATGCCAATAGTCACCTTTTTCTCAGGTTAGAATCACCCAGAGAGCTGATAAAAATTCTGATGCCCAGGCTGCACCTAGATCAATTAAGCAGAATCTCTAGGGGTGGGAATAGGGCAGCAGTAGAACAGAGTTCATGTAATTCCAGGGTGCAGTGTCAGGAAAAAAAAAAAAAACGCTCTGGCATTTAAACCTAGACACTTTAAATTATTGAATTACATACAGGCATTGCTCCAGCCAAAAATGAGAATTGCACTTGGGCCTTTTTGGAGCCCAGCTCCCCGTTAGCTTCTGCCTCAAGTATAGATGTGGAATTAGAAGTGGAGCAGTATTTGGCTTCTGATTTGCTAAGGACTGACCGAACTCCAGCAAAATGTATTAGCGTGTCAGTGTGTGCCTCTATTAAATTAAAACCAAATCATAGAACATTGGAGCTAAAAGATTCTAGGATGAATCTGTCTTAAAGATGAGAAAATCAAGGTTCAGAGATGTGAACTAACTTAACCCAGATCAAAGACTTAGTCTGTGGCAGAGGTGCCCTTTCTGTCTCATATATATGTCTTGAATGTATCCACTATATGAACATAGACAAAGCTATCCTTTTTATCTCAGTCCACTTCCATCTTCTTTCTTTGGACCTTAAATAAAGATCAGAAGAACTGATTGACAGCTGAAGGGTATTGCAAGCATCATGCAGAATTGGGAGATTACACAGAGTAATCTGAGAAAGACCTTGTATCAAATTCAATCAGATGAGCTCTTCTGAGACTAGTTCCAATAGTTCAAAACTAGAAAAGTATTTTTTTTACATTGGACATTGTTTTTGTTGTGTAGATAAGCAATTTTTAAAATATTTTTTAAAATGAAACAAGGTTCTCAACTATGTGGGGGAGTAGAGTTCATGTAATTTCATGTGAAGACAATAAACATTATAACTATTTTAGTTGAAATTTATCTTTGGACAGATGAGAGTTTTTTTCTTCATTCAACAAATGGGTGCCTACTATGTGCTAGGTGCTGAAAATATAAATTAAATATGGTCACTCTAAGCTGAAATAGCTCATTATCTGAAAGTGGGGCAGTATTTGTTGGTGATCTTGATGTTAAAGTATTTTTCTGATATCACCTAGAAATAGTAGATTGAGTTGTGAAGCTCTTTACCTCTCATTTATAATAGGTTTACGGTTGGTTGGTATCCTGGGGTAAGCCCCTTTTGCTGTTGCTCTTTTTATCTGCAAATCTTTTTGAGACCAGCACTCACATCCGAAAGGGCAATTGCTACCAAAAGGAAGACCGTATTTTAAGGAATTCTGTTCTGATCAGAACCAAGTTCTTAACAGCCATAGTCTCTTGCCTGATGTTGATAGTTATAGAGAGACTCCAAAGCACTTGATCTGCTTACCTGATATACTTGACGATACTGTAATAACCTATATGATAAGAAAGCATTGTTGTGTCTAAAGAATCAAACTATAGCAACCACTAGGTCTTGTTTCTAAATGTTTTCCTTACTGTTCATATTCTCTTTCTTTTTGCAGGGGAAAGGGGGAAAGGGAGAGAGCTGAAATGTGGTTTCAAATGCAAGTCAATCATTAACAGAGTCATTTACAAAAGAACTTTGTATTTACTGTAATCATTAAATTGCTTGACCAGTCACAGGAAAATGGGTGATCCTTCCTACTTTGCAGATTTGCGAATGGAATCACAAAATTGAATCCCATTTTAATTCTGTATCGGCAATGCTGATTTGAATATGAGTTTCTTATTACTGTTTTTGACGTTGAACGTTGTTTTTATTGTGTGAAATACATGCGCATTTTACCCCCAAGACACGTTAGTCTTTATAAGATTATTTTCCTTATGAACCTTATTTTATTTTGCTTCCTTTCTACTTTGATCCTAACGTCATATTGCATGCCTGGATCTAAAGAGCAGTCAGTTTCTCAGATCAAATAGATGCCCTGTAGCAACTTGGAAGACATATGGACATAAAACCGTATTTTCTAAGGAATATCATTATAAATTAAATACGTTAATGATGCCATCAAAACAGATAATAATCTCTCTTAAGCTTTTCTATTTGATACCAGATACAGTACATGAAATAATAGTGTATCTAACTGTGCCTAACTTAGTATTGGCACTTAACAAAAACTTGTTGCATTTGTCAGTAAATCTTTACAATCTTTTCCACCTTATCTTGGGGATTGTTGAATAAATATCTCCTTATTTAACCACCAACTTCCTGGGGTAACACTCTGACAGAGCAATGGAAAGAGAAAAGAAAGAAATCTAAATGATCAGTTTGAGGCTTAGCTTTGACATAGAAGATTAGGAGATAAGGATAAGGGCTCTATCATGTACTGCTAATAATAATTGGCTAACAATTATTAAGCTCTCATCAATTTATTTCAATCTTATTTTAGCTACTGTGCTAAGCCCTTTACATGTGTTTATTTAAGCCTCACAACAACTCTATAACTGCTGCTGTTATCCCCATTTTACAGATGAGATAAGCGACAGACATAGATTAATTTGCCTAAATTACACAGCTATTAAGTGCCAGAGCTGGGATTTAAACTCAGGCAGTTTAGCTCCAGAACCTACATTCATAACCATTACACTATGCTGTCTCTACTCTCCATGGTTCCAGGCACGACACTGGGCCATCCTTTTCCATAACTTATAAATGTCAGTGAATTCTCACAACTATGCGAGTCAGTATCAATAATTCTATTTTTTTTTTTTTTTTTTTTTTTTTTTTTTTGCGGTACACGGGCCTCTCACTGTTGTGGCCTCTACCGTTGCGGAGCACAGGCTCCGGATGCGCAGGCTCAGCGGCCATGGCTCACGGGCCCAGTCGCTCCACAGCATGTGGGATCTTCCTGGACCGGGGCACGAACCCGTGTCCCCTGCATCGGCAGGCGGACTCTCAACCACTGCGCCACCAGGGAAGCCCAATAATTCTATTTTTATAGATAGGGTAACTCAAGGCCTAAAGAAGTTAATAACTTGCTCAAGATACATTGCTAATTAGTGCCAGAGGTGGGAATTTCCTTCAAGCCAGTGAGGAGTCTCATTTCTCTTCCATCATTCCAGGAAATTAAAGTTTATTATACTGAATTTGGCTCAACCATGCTAGCATAGCCTTCCATTATGGATAATAGGGAATTGACTGCATTAGGTTAAATGTTCTACCACAGTAGCAGTAGTAGTACCATTCGTTTTATACAAAGTTTGAAAACAATTACCAACATTTGCTATCTGACTTGTCTTCCCTCCATCCCCCAAAACCTTACAAGATACATAGAATACAGAAAGGGGTTTGAGCCACGGGATGTGAAAGGACTTGTCAGAACTGAATATTGACTTTTGCCCAAGTTACCTTGTATATAGCTGACTCTGATAGGAAAAGTCATTATTGCTGCATCATATGACTTAAGCAAAGACCAGACCTGGAGTCAAAGTGCTAGTGTCTAACTGTAATGTGTACAGAATGGCCATTTTCTCCCTTGATGGGCAAAGAAGGTATGTAAGTTATCAATTACATAACAAACCACTGCAAAGCTTAATGGCTTAAATTTTTTTTAATTCTTCTTAAAGAGATTCTATGAATTGACTGTTTCTTCTGCTACCACCTAGAGTCACATGGAACAGCATTCGTCTGATGGCAGAAGAAGGGTAAGTAGTCCAAGATGGCCTCTCTCTCCTGTCTGGTACTTAGTGCTAGCTATAGCCAAGGGTGCCTTGCTTTTTCTCCACATGGCCTCTCATTTTCCAATAGACTAGATTGGGCTCTTCATAGCAGGGGAAGAGGGGTTCTCAGGGAATTGTTCTAAGAAGGCAAGTCCCAATGTGGAAAGTGCTAGTCAAGTCTTTGTACTTGTCACACTTGCTGATGTTTTATTGACCAGACCAGGCCATGGCCAAGCCTAGAGTCATTATCGGATGGGACCTAAACCCCACCTCTTGATGGAAGCAGTGCAAAGAATTTGTGGTCATTTTTAATCCACAGAGGAAGAAACCCAACTTCAAACAGCGAAGACCAGGGTTCAGCAAATTTTTTCTCAAAGGACAAGATAGTAAATATTTTAGGCTTGCAGGCCTTGGGTCTTTGCAGTTTTGGTATGAAAGCAACCATAGACAATATATATGCAAAAGGGTGTGGCTGTTTTCCAGTAAAACTTTATTTACAAAAACTGAGGTCCTGCTACACTATAGTTTGAGGACTGCTGCCAAAGACTATCGCAGGTTGAGATAGACTTCTAAGAGTGAAAACGAGAGAAGAAAGCTCCCAAATGTTGATCCCTTGGAGTCCCAAATTGAGGAGCATTGACACATTTCCTAGGAAAGGCTCTTTTTAAGAATCTCTTATCCTGGGGCTTCCCTGGTGGCACAGTGGTTGAGAGTCTGCCTGCCGATGCAGCGGACGCGGGTTCGTGCCCCGGTCCGGGAGGATCCCACATGCCGCGGAGTGGCTAGGCTGGGCCTGTGAGCCATGGCCGCTGAACCTGCGCGTCCCGAGCCTGTGCTCTGCAACGGGAGAGGCCACAACAGTGAGAGGCCCGCGTAACTCAAAAAGAAAAAAAAAAAGAATCTCTTATCCTACAAGAAAGAGAAGCCAGGGAAAGTTCAATGAAAATTTCCCCTGCTGTAATTTTGGAAATGAAGAGTGACCATTGTCAGACTTCATGAAGCACCCATCATAGCCAGGATACCATCCAAAATTCAAGGATTCACATAAAAGTTATAACAATATTAAGAACTCACCAGGCAGTTTATGGAAGTTATTTCATTCCATGCTTAAATAATGTTATTAGATTGAAATTATTACCCTATGATAAAGATGGAAAGATAGAACTTTGGAGATGTGAAGTTAACTGTCTCTAGTTCATATCATTATTAATGTTAAAACCTAAACAGTCAAGGTTTGAAACCAGAACCAGAATATTTTCTGGCTCCTTATACTCCACCACATTGCCTTTGCCTTTTGAGTTTGGAGGAAAGTAATCTATGTAGAAAAATAACTTACTGGAGAAATTATTTGGTACTAGTCACACACACACACACAATAGTGTCTCTTCAGATGCAGAAAAAAGATAGGGAATAAGAAAGGATTGGTAGTTTTCTCCTACCTGTTTTAAATGTTGTGCATTAATAGAATACTTGAGGTATAGTAAGACCAAAAGATCAGGAGAAAACTGACATTGAAAAGATAGTTTGTTGCTCACAGTTTCCAAGAAAAGAGGACACACTGTGCCATGGGGGCCACACAGGGAAGCACTGATGCTGGTCACAAAGCAGAGGGAGAGGGAGGAACTGTGGGCAAGAGACTTTATTGTGGTTTCCATGAGAAGGAACAGACAAGACCAGGTAAGCAGGCTTAGGATTGGCTAGTTTGAATAATGTCAGTGGTCTCTGTGGCATAGGGGCTGTCCCTAGCTATCTGGTACCTGGCCTTGGGGGTGATTAGGGCATGTGGATAATGGCCCTAAGTGTGAGAGCTCAGAAAAGAGGTAGTTGGAATGTGGGCTCTGGATTGTCTGGTTTGTATTTGAAAACTGCGCTCATGAGAGAGTTGTTTACTATCTCTAAAAATTGACTAACACTGGGAGGAGTAGTCCATTCAGGGTCAGGAAGGCCCCAGATGTCAAAGCATCAAAATACAGAAGATAAAAAACACTGGTTACACTGCCACTACTACTATAGTGGGATCTCTGTCCCTCTAATTTCTGCCTTTACTCCCAAACCTACAGAAATGACTGAGATAGCCAAAGGTAATCAGAACTATCTAGAAAATAGCCAAGAACAAGGAAGGAAGCAAAACAACAACAGAGGGTTCTGGTTCAAGATGACAACATAGGAAAACCCTGATCTCACTTCTTCTCACACACTGAGTCTACAGCTACCTACAGAACAATTTTCTCTTAAAAAAACCTAAAGACTGGCTAAGTGATGACCACATCAGGCAAACAAGAGGAAAACCACCTCAAACTGGGCAGGAGGCTGGGATACAATCTTGCCATAAACCCCATCCCCAACACAGTGGCACACAACCCAGAGAAAACTCAAAACCCGAAGCTTCTCCCTGAGGAGCAAAGGGTTTTATTTCCACATCAGTAACCTCAACTTTTAGGACCTGCACCAGAGAGATGACCCCCAACATCTTTGAAAACTAACGGGACCCACAAGACTGTAGTAATCTGGGAGACATTTCTTAAAGAGCCCATGCACTGAGAAGAGCACCAGGGCTCAGCTCATCCATCAGCCAATCACACCCAGACTTAAAGTGAAAGAGGCTCGAAGATCAGGAACAAGACAAGGATGACCACTATCACCACTTTTATTCAACATAGTATTGGAAGTCCTAGCCATGGCAATGAGACAAGAAATAGAAACAAAAGGAATCCAAATTGAAGAAGTAAAGCTGTCATTGTTTGCAGATGATATGATACTATACATAGAAAATCCTAAAGACACCACTGGAAAACTACTAGAACTCATCAATGAATACAGTAAAGTTGCATAATACAAAATTAATATACAAAAATTTGTTGGGCTTCCCTGGTGGCGCAGTGGTTGAGAGTCCACCTGCCGATGCAGGGGACATGGGTTCGTGCCCCGGTCTGGGAAGATCCCACATGCCGCGGAGCGGCTAGGCCCATGAGCTATGGCTGCTGAGCCTGCGCGTCCGGAGCCTGTGCTCCGCAACGGGAGAGGCCACAACAGTGAGAGGCCCACGTACCGCAAAAAAAAAAAAAAAAAAAAAAAAATTGTTGCATTTCAATACACTAACAACAAACTATCAGAGAAAATAAGAAAACAATCCCATTTACAATCACATGCAAAGAATGAAATACTTAGGATAAAATCTAACTAAGGAGGTAAAATGACTGTACTCGGAAAACTATAAGAAATTAAGGAAAAAATGGAAGACAATACAAACAAATGGAAAGATATACCATGCTCATGGAAAAATTAATATTGTTAAAATGAACTTACTACCCCGGGCAGTCTACAGATTCAGTGCAATCCTTATGAAAATACCAATAGCATTTTTCACAGAACTATTATAAATAATTCTGAAATTTCCATGGAAATACAAAAGACCCTAAATATCCAAAGCAATCTTGAGAGAGAACAAAGCTGGAAGTATCACACTTCCTGAATTCAAACTATACTACAAAACTACAGTGGTGAAAAACCCACATTTATACAGAAATTAACCTACAACAAAGGAGGCAAGAAAATACAATGGGGAACAGATAACCTTTTTGGTAAATTATGTCGGGAAAACTGGACAGGAACATAGAAAAGAATCAAACAGGACAACTTTCTCACCCCTTATGTATAAATAAACTCAGAATGGATTAAAGACTCAAATGTAAGACCTGAAATCATAAAACATCTAGAAGGAAACAGAGAGAGTGCATTCTTTGACATTCTTCTTTGGCAAAGGAAACAAAACATAAACCAATGGAACCTAATCAAACTAAAAAGGTTTTGCACAGTGGCAGAAACTATCGACAAAGTGAAAAGGCCGCCTAATGGATGGGAACAGATATTTGCAAATGATATATCTGATGAGGGGTTAATATCCACAATATACAACTAAACATGAAAAAAAAAACCCAATAAGCTGATTAAAACATGGGCAGAGGACCTGAAGAGTTTCCAAAGAAGACATATAGATGGCCAACAGGCACATGAAAAGATGCTCAACATCACTAATCATTAGAGAAATGCAAATCAAAGATACAATGAGATACAACCTCACAACTTTCAGAATGGTTATTATCAAAAAGACAAGGAACAATGAGTGTCAGTGAAGATGTGGAACCCTCATGCACTGTTGGTAGGAATGTAAATTGGTGCAGCCACTATGGAAAATAGTATGGAGATTCATCAAAAGCTAAAAGTAAAACTACCATATGATCCAGCAATTCCACGCCTGGGTATATATAAGAAGAAAAGGAAAACACTAATTCAGAAGGCTGACAGCTGAAGTTTGTGGAAATGTGAGAGGCCAGAAGAGAGTGGCATCTGGCATCATATATTTAAAGTGTAGTAAACTTAAATGAGTATAATCTATAAATATATTGAATCACTGTGTTGTACACCTGAAAACATATAATATTGTAAATCAACTATACTTCAGTTTAAAAATAAGAAAAGAAATTACGTTTTTTCTCGTGGTGAATTCTCTTCAGGCTGAGTTAAATCATACTTGTATCTTTTTGAATATTCCTGCGTGCACTGATTTTTTAAAAATCCTCCAGTATTGCATACAACACATTTACACAGTGGTGCATTCTTCTCTTCTAAATATTAATGGGTGTGTTAATATGATCCACAAGAGGATTAGTCAAGTGAGATAAGCTGTTCATGTTAACTTCCTTATTTTGAGTTGATTCAATTTACAAGCAGTTCTGTGTAGAAATGATTTTTGAAAAGACAAAGAAAATGAAGTATGAAACAGTGATGATCATGATAATGATGCACTCTTCTGGAAAGAGCTAAAAAGAAGCTAAAGTCAGAATTGTTTTATAAATCAATTCTTTTGAGGTATACTCAGCATACAATAAAATGCACAGATTTAAGGATGCGGCTTGATGAGTTTTGACTCGTAAGCACCATCCTGTCTTAGTCTGTTTGGACTGCTATAATAAAATACCTTAGACTCGGTGTCTTATAAACAAGAATACTTAATTTCTCACAGTTCTGAAGGCTAGGAAATCCAAGATCAAGGCACCAGCAGATTTAGTGTCTGGTGAGAACCACGTCCTGGCTCATAGATGACTCCTTCTCACTGTAACCACACAGGGCAGAAGGGGTGAAGGATCTCTCTGAGTCCTCTTCTATAAAAGCACTAATCACCTTCCAAAGACCCCACCTGCTAATACCACCACCTTGGGGGTTAGGATTTAAAACGTTCATCTTGAGAACACTCCAATCAAGATTCAGAAGTTTCCCATCACTCCAGAAACTTCCCTCCATCCCTCCCTTCCCTCACATCATGAAAACAGTGATTTTAATTCTGTTCCCCTATATTATTTTCTGGACTATTCCAGAACTTCATACAAATGAAGTCCTGTATGAAGTTTCTTTGGTCTGATTTCTTTCTATCATAATATCTATGAGATAGATACATCCATGTTCTTACACATGTTGGAAACTTGTTCAGATTTACTGAGGATTATCGTACTAAATGAATATGCCAGTTTGCCATTCATCTATTCAGTACTGGTTGTTTCCAGTCTGTGGAATAAACTTGTGAATAATGCTGCTATAAATATCCACATACGAATCACTGTGGGGAACGTCCTATGGCTGGAATCACTGAGACGTAGGGCAAATATAAGTTTAACTTTATTAGAAACTATTATTATCCACCCTACCTTTTCTACTCATGACACTATTTATTCTTTCATTCCGTTAATCACCCCCAACACATTCTATTTTTGTAAAGTATGAGAGAATCTGATTCTTTCCTCAAAATTCTTACACAAAGAAGCTTCCATTCTCCTCTCCATTTTGTAATTTCTTAATTACAAATTGAAGCCTTGTCTCATTTTGGTTTCAGGAAAAAAATGTCAATCACTGTCTTAAAATTGCACAACACCCACTGATTCTTCCCCTGTGACTTCTCCAAGAGGCCGTGGGACCACTCAGCCCAAGCTATACACTCTATTTTTCCTAATTTCTCCCATGTTTCCTCCTCCCTAAGAGCCCTGTGCCAGGATCCCCAGGATCACTTAGCACAGCCCCTCCCCCTCATGAATACACCATTGTTATGTAAGAGCTGCCCCCTCCCTCCTGCACCTCTCTGGGGATACCCAGCCTCCAGTCTCTCTCTGCTCTCCTCAGGACTAGACTGCTGTTTAGGAGTTGCTGTTGCAGGGATAGTCTTGCCTGCCTCCTGCTGGAGTGGATTTGTTTGGTCACAGGCTTCCTCACTCATGGGGCCTGCCTAGGCCCAAGCCCACCTGGCAGGTGATCTCTGGCTGCCTCTGCTCTGGCTGCTCCTGTTTCCGACCTGCTGCTCCCATGAACCCCCAGGTTGGCACTTCACTTCCTCTGAAATTGTGATCCCTAGGAAGGTGTCCCACAGAGTGCGTGGAGCCGCAACACAAGGCCAGCTCTCCTACAAGGTTTGCTTCAGTGGCCAAAGACACGTGCTTCACATGAGAGTCAAGAAGAGCTTGCTGCCCAGGCATTTTCCTGTTATCACCGATAACGACCAAGGCGCCATGCAGGAGGACTACCCTTTTATCCCCTGAGACTGTTACTACTTTAGCTACCTGGAAGGGGTTCCTGGGTCCATGGGCAAACTGGACACCTGCTATGGGGGTATGTGTGGCATGCTGCAGGTGGATGACTTCACTTATGAAATCAAACCACTCTAGGCTTCTTCCAAATTTGAACATCTGATTTTTTTTTAACATCTTTATTGGAGTATAATTGCTTTACAATGGTGTGTTAGTTTCTGCTTTATAACAAAGTGAATCAGTTATACATATACATATGTTCTCATATCTCTTCCCTCTGGCATCTCCCTCCCTCCCACCCTTCCTATCCCACCCCTCTAGGTGATCACAAACCACCAAGCTGATCGCCCTGTGCTATGCGGCTGCTTCCCACTAGCTATCTATTTTACGTTTGGTAGTGTATATATGTCCATGCCCCTCTCTCGCTTTGTCACAGCTTACCCTTCCCCCTCCCCATATCCTGAAGTCCATTCTCTAGTAGGTCTGTGTCTTTATTCCCATCTTACCCCTAGGTTCTTCATGACCTTTTTTTTTTTTCTTCCTAGATTCCATATATATGTGTTAGCATATGGTGTTTCTTTTTCCCTTTCTGACTTGCTTCACTCTGTATGACAGTCTCTAGATCCATCCACGTCTCTACAAATGACCCAATTTCATTGCTTTTCATGGCTGAGTAATATTCCATTGTATATATGTACCACATCTTCTTTATCCATTCATCTGTCCACGAGTATTTAGCTTGCTTCCATGTCCTGGCTATTGTAAATAGTGCTGCACTGAACATTGGGGTGCATGTGTCTTTTTGAATTATGGTTTTCTCTGAGTATATGCCCAGTAGTGGGATTGCTGGGTCATATGGTAATTCTATTTTTAGTTTTTTAAGGAACCTCCATAGTGTTCTCCATAGTGGCTGTATCAACTTACATTCCCACCAACAGTGCAAGAGCATTCCCTTTTCTGCACACCCTCTCCAGCATTTGTTGTTTTTAGATTTTCTGATGATGCCCATTCTAACTGGTGTGAGGTGTAGTTTTGATTTGCATTTCTCTAATAATTAGTGATGTTGAGCAGCTTTTCATGTGCCTCTTGGCCATCTGTATGTCTTCTTTGGAGAAATGTCTATTTAGGTCTTCTGCCCATTTTTGGATTGGGTTGTTTGTGTTTTTAACATTGAGCTGCATGAGCTGTTTATATATTTTAGAGATTAATCCTTTGTCCATTGATTCATTTGCAAATATTTTCTCCCATTCTGTGGGTTGTCTTTTCATCTTGTTTATGGTTTCCTTAGCTGTACAAAAGCTTTTAAGTTTCATTAGGTCCCATTTGTTTATTTTTGTTTTTATTTCCATTACTCTACGAGGTGGATCAAAAAAGATCTTGCTGTGATTTATGTCAAAGAGTGTTCTTCCTATGTTTTCTTCTAAGAGTTTTATAGTGTCCACTCTTACATTTAGGTCTTGAATCCATATTGAGTTTATTGTTGTGTATGGTGTTAGGGAGTGTTCTATTTTCATTCTTTTACATGTAGCTGTCCACTTTTCCCAGCACCACTTGTTAACGAGACTGTCTTTTCTTCACTGTATATCCTTGCCTCCTTTTTCATAGATTAGTTGACCATAGGTGTGTGGATTTATCTTTGGGCTTTCTGTCCTGTTCTATATCTATATTTCTGTTTTTGTGCCAGTACCATATTGTCTTGATTGCTGTAGCTTTGTAATATAGTCTGAAGTCAGGGAGTCTGATTCCTCCAGGTCCATTTTTTTCCCTCAAGACTGCTTTGGCTATTCAGGGTCTTTTGTGTCTCCATACAAATTTTAAGGTTTTTTGTTCTAGTTCTTTAAAAAATGTCATTGGTAGTTTGATAGGGATTGCACTGAATCTGTAGATTGCTTTGGGTGGTATAGTCATTTTCACAATATTGATTCTTCCAATCCAAGAACATGGTAGGTATATCTCAGCATCTGTTGGTATAATCTTTAATTTCTTTCATCAGTGTCTTATAGTTTTCTGCATACAGGTCTTTTGTCTCCCTAGGTAGGTTTATTCCTAGGTATTTTATTCTTTTTGTTGCAATGGTAAATGGGAGTGTTTCCTTAATTTCTCTTTCAGAGTTTTCATCATTAGTGTATAGGAATGCAAGAGATTTCTGTGCATTAATTTTGTATCCCACAACGTTACCAAATTCATTGATTAGGTCTAGTAGTTTTCCGGTGGCATCTTTAGGATTCTCTCTGTATAGTATCATGTCATCTGCAAATAGTGACAGTTTTACTTCTTTTTTTCCAATTTGAATTCCTTTTATTTCTTTTTCTTCTCTGATTGCTGTGGCTAGGACTTCCAAAGCTATGTTGAATTACAGTAGCGAGAGTGGACATCCTTGTCCTGTTCCTGATCTTAGAGTAAATGCATTCAGTTATTCACCATTGAGAATGATGTTTGCTGTGGGTTTGTCATATATGGTCTTTATTGTGTTGAGGTAGGTTCTCACTATGCCCACTTTCTGGAGAGTATTTAGCATAAATGGGTGTTAAATTTTGTCAAAAGCTTTTTCTGCATCTATTGAGACGATCATATGGTTGTTATTTTTCAATTTATTAATATGATGTATCACATTGATTGATTTGCGTATATTGTAGAATCCTTGCATCCCTGGGATAAATCCCACTTGATCATGGTGTATGATCCTTTTAATGTGTTGTTAGATTCTGTTTGCTGGTATTTTTGTTTAGGATATTTGCATCTACATTCATCACTGATATGGGTCTGTAATTTTCTTTATTTTTTAGTATCCTTGTCTGGTTTTGGGATCAGGATGATGCTGGCATCATAGAATGAGTTTGGGAGTGTTCCTTCCTCTGCAATTTTTGGAAGAGTTTGAGAAGGATGGGTGTTAGCTCTTTTCTTAATGTTTGAAAGGATTCACCTGTGAAGCCATCTGGTCCTGGACTTTTGTTTGTCAGAAGATTTTTAATCACAGTTTTAATGTCCTTACTTGTGATTGGGGTGTTCATATTTTCTATTTCTTCCTGGTTCAGTCTTGGTAGGTTATACCTTTCTAAGAATTTGTCCATTTCTTCCAGGTTGTCCATGTTATTGGCATAGAGTTGCTTGTAGTAGTCTCTTAGGATACTTTGTATTTCTGCCGTGTCTGTTGTAACTTCTCCTTTTTCATTTCTAATTTTATTAATTTGTGTTCTCTCCCTCTTTTTTTTTGTGATACGTGGGCCTCTCATTGTTGTGGCCTCTCCCATTGTGGAGCACAGGCTACGGACACGCAAGCTCAGCAGCCATGGCTCATGGGCCTAGCTGCTCTGCGGCATGTGGGATCTTCCTGGACCGGGGCACGAACCCATATCTCCTGCATCAGCAGGTGAACTCTCAACCACTGCACCACCAGAGAAGCCCTCCCTCTTTTTCTTGATGAGTCTGGATAATGTTTTATCAATTTTTTTTATCTTCTCAAAGAACCAACTTTTAGTTTTATTGATCTTTGCTATTGTTTTCTTTGTTTCTATTTCATTTATTTCTGCTCTGATCTTTATGATTTCCTTCCTTCTAGTAATTTTGGATTTTGTTTGTTCTTCTTTCTCTAGTTCCTGTAGGTGAAAGGTTAGATTCTTTATTTGAGATTTTTCTTGTTTCTTGAGGTAGGCTTGTATTGCTATAAACTTCCCTCTTAGAACTGCTTTTGCTGCATCCCATAGGTTTTGAATCGTTGTCATTTGTCTCTAGGTATTTTTTGATTTCCTCTTTGATTTCTTCAGTGATCTCTTGCTTATTTAGTAATGTATTGTTTAGCCTCCATGTGTTTTTTTTTTTTACGTTTTTTTCCCTGTAATTGATTTCTAATCTCACACAGGGTCAAAAACATTAGCTGTGCCAGACTTTGTGGCCCAAATTATGGCTCTGTTTGCACAGGCTAGCAAGAAAGCAAGGCCCTTTCTTGCCTTGTGTTCCCACTTCATTATCATCCAGCATCTTATTCATAGGTGTGAAATGTTTGCTTCAATAACCCAAAGCGACATATATATCAGCCATCACATTCCTTGTGGTAGGGAAGGCACCAAGAAGCAATTTCCCTTAAACTCGGGGTATGCCTGAACATGACCTACACCACTGTAACCCTAAATACTCCAGTAATCTGAACTGTCCCTGAATCTTTGTAAGGTTTATCTCTTAACCTTGGAATGCATATCTCCTTGTAAGACCTCTAATGAACTAACCAACTCATGTTCGCCTGGTCCCATCAGCACGATGCTCTTGATATAATGAATCAGGACGATGTCTTCTGCAGGTTCTGAGACTCTAGATCTGTTCAGACAATATTATGCCAGATGCAAGGAGGTGAACATGGCCCTGGAGGGCAAGTACACAAATATGGTTACCCATGCCACATGAATGCTACCTTTTTTTTATACTCTTTTCTGTTCAAAATAGAAATTAACAAGTTTACCAAATCAATGGCTGCATGCCAGGCACCTGAGGTCATTTTGATATCCTCTAGGAATGATAGTATTTCTGATCCAGCAGCCACAATGAGACATTCTCCTTGGGAGAGTTGGTTGTCTACAATCACTCATTAGGATTGATTAGGTTTCTGTTAGGGCCAGACTGGTGATTTCAATGGAGATATGATATGTACAACCACTGCTGCCTCTTTTTGTCTTTAATGGTGACCCTTGTGTCCATCTTCCCACTGTGAACACAATATTGACTTCAGGATGTTTAAGAGGCTTCCACCTGCACAGGGATGATGATAGCTCTTATTCCGCATGCCAAGGACCTTAGAAGGACATTATCCCCACTGCCTAAGATACCAATCCCAACTGTATACCTGGGGACTTGGGGGCAATGGCCACTGGGTTGGACTGCAGACCACTGAACACATTGTAAAATGTATGCCATCTAGGACTCCACTTATTTCCTGATGTCATAAGCTCCCACTATTTCAGGGTCCATGAAAATGCTTTGGCGTCTGAGCATCAATATCAGTGAGGACACTGTGTCCAATAATCTTCTCAATTCTCGTTGTTTCTCTATCCCTACCGTATTGTCTCCCAAGGAAATGGTCGTAGGTTTCTTGGGGAAAGGACTGGGAGAATCACTACGTAATCTATTTGTCATGATGTTGATATGTCCTTCCTCCTAGGAGCACAGGGATCTCTTTAGTCAACAGATTCTGTATTTGAAGATTAGCTTTGCCACATGAACTGAGCAGGCATCACTATTTTTTTTTTTTTGGTGCCACCATTCTCAGTCTCCTGCTCCTCCCACTTTGCCTTCTTCTGATTATAGATGTTAAGCAGTACTCTCTGGCTACTCATCTGTTTGTCTTAGAATGACATTGTCTGTTAGCACCTCGGAAGTCCTTAGGTGAAAGGCAAATCACTTCAGCAGCCCCTCCAATATTGGCCATTTTGATGCTAATTCTGGTCCCGTAGTTTCAGGCTCTTAAGTGCAGCCCCTGACCTCTGTTACTTCATTATCCTCAGAGCTCTGAACAAACACTGGTCTGGGACAACGTATCATCGAACTGTTCTACAGATGAGGGACTCAACTGAACTCCTTAAAGATGATGTTGCCCCTTGCACCAGTACATTTTAAATAATTTGTATTGAGGTATAATTGACATATAACATTCTATTAGTTTCAGGTTTACAACATCACTAATCATTAGGGATATTCCACACTTGTCAGAATGGCTATCATCAAAAAGACAACAAATAACAAGTGTTGCAAGATGTGGAGAAAAGGGAACCCTCACGTCCTGTTGGTGGGAGTGTAAATTGGTTCAGCCACTATGGAAAAGAGTATGGAGGTTCTTCAAAAACTGAAAAATAGGACTACCATACAATCCAGCAAATCCCTTCCTGGTTACTTATCCAAAGAAAATGAAAATACTAATTTGAAAAGATACATGTACCCCAATGTTCATTGCAGCATTATTTACAATAGCCAAGATATGGGAGCAACCTAAGGGTCCATCCATAGATGAATAGAAAAAGACGATGTGATATATATGTGTGTATATATATGTGTGTGTGTGTGTGTGTGTGTGTGTGTGTGTATGTGTGTATTTATATATATATTGGTTTTATATATATAGGTATGTATATATATGTGGTATGTATTTTATATATATATACAGAGAATACAATATATCTATAAAGTAAAATATTACTCAGCCATAAAAAAGAATGAAATCTTGTCATTTGTGGCAACATGAATGGGCTTAGCGGGTATTATGCTCAGTGAAATAAGTCAACCAGAGAAAGACAAATATTATATAATTTCACTTTTATGTGAAATCTAAAGATCAAGACAGGGCTTCCCTGTTGGCACAGTGGCTAAGAATCCGTCTGCCAATGCAGGGGACATGGGTTCGAGCCTTGGTCTGGGAAGATCCAACATGTCGCAGAGCAACTAATACCGTGTGTCACAACTACGGAGCCTGCGTTCCAGAGCCCACGAGCCACAACTACTGAGCCTGCTTGCCACAGCTACTAAAGCCTGCGTGTCTAGATCCTATGCTCTGCAACAAAGAGAAGCCATCACAATGAGAAGCCCACGCACTGCAATGAAGAGTAGCCCCTGCCCGCTGCAACTAGAGAAAGCCCGTGCACAGCAATGAAGACCCAATGCAGCCAAAAATAAAAATAAATACAATAAATAAATTTATTAAAAAAATAAAAATCAAGACAAATGAACAAACATAACAAAATAGAAACATAGTCATAGATACAAAGAACAGATGGTTGCCAGAGGGGAGGCAGGGGAGGAGAGATCGAGAGGTAGAAACTTCCAGTTACAGAATTAATGAGTCATGGGTATGACATGTACTCTGTGGAGTATATAGTCAATAATCATGTAATGTCTTTGTATGGTGACAGAGGTAAGTAGACTTACCATGGTGATCATTTTGAAATGTATAGAAATATGGAATCACTGTGCTATATACCAGGAACTAATATAGCATTGTTGGTCAATTATACCTCAAAACAAACAGACAAACAAAGAAACAAACTCACAGAACACAAGATCAGATTTGTGCCTACTGCAGGCAGGGTTGCGGGGAGGGATGAAGGTAGTCAAAAAGTACAAACTTCCAGTTTTATGATAAATAAATACAGGGATGTAGTGTACCACAGGATAAATATAATTAACACTGCTGTATGTTATATATGAAAGTCGTTAAGAGAGTAAATCCCGAGGTCTCATCACAAGGAAAATATAATTTTTTCTAATTGTTTAATATTGTATCTTTACGAGATGGATGTTTACTAAACTTATTGTGGTAATCATTTCATGATGTAAGTTACATCATTATGCTGTACACTTATACAGTGCTGTATGTCAATTACATCTCAGTAAACTTGGAAGAAAACATTGTAATTAAAAAATATAAAATAAAAATTGTATAGATAAAACTTTAAAAAATTAAATAAAGTGAAGGAAGCTCACCTGCTTGTATTAAAGCATCAGCCTGAGGGGCAGGCATCTAATTTAACACACACATCTGGGAGCCTGCTGGAATACTCTCCAGGGACAGAGACTGGCGGGTGCCATCTTTGCACTCTCCCTTTGCCATGCTCCAGAGCACCAGTATCTCCTGGAAAGGACCTCTTACATGCGTCTGCTGCCCAGATCTTTGTGGCTGCTGCCAAGGGCATGCATCTTAACTGCATGGCTCTGGAGGCCAGGAGAGTTTGCGTTCCTGTCCCATGGGACTGTAATAGCTGATGTCCCCTAGAAAGGAGCTCATACCCCTCTGTCTGGCACCCAGATATTTGTGGCTGCTGCCAGGAGACACCTCTACATTGCCTGGCTCTGGAGGACAGTGGGGCTTATGATCTTGGGTCCCACAGGATTGTAGCCAAGAGAGAAAGAGTTCTTAAACAGCTACCACCCCCAGGACACAGCAAAAGGCAACAGACCCAAATGCTTGGTCTTTCTGTGAAGGAAGCCTATTAGCTAACCATTATGACTGCGATCTGAGGGTCAGGCCTCTAACTAAACATTCATCTAAGGGCTGACTCTAATCCTTTTCAGAGACCTTGGAGGGCAGGCACTATTTTAAGCTCTCCCTCTGCTACACTCCAGTGCACCAGTGTCTCCTGGAGGGGAGTTTTACTCCACCACACTGCTGGTGACTTAGTTTTTTATGTCTGGTGGCCTGGTTTTTGCAGCTGCCACCCATGGGACACCCCTTGTTCACCTGGCTCTGGGGGACAGCGAGGGGCTGGGGTGGCTTTTATTCCCATCTCTCCCCTGCTTAGAAATCCCCTAGAAGTTTCCAGCTGCCCGTAGGATTCAGTCCAAAATACTCATCACCACTTATAATGCACTGCATGATCTAATTCCTGCCTACTTTCTCCAAACTCATTTCACTCCACACTCCATGCTTTCTCTCTGATCCCTCTCCTCCCTGGCCTTTCAGTTACTCAAAAATACCAGATTCTTTACCTTAGGGTCTTCCTACAAACTTTAAAGTTTGTGTATTTCCTCCCCCACTGATTTTCGGGCTAAATTCTCAACTTAGTGTTATTTCGCCAGATGCCTTCTGTATTTTAAAGCTTGTCTGGTCCCAGGGGCACCTTAGACCTGGTTCCCTAGATGCATTCTCTGCACCACCTCTGGAGGCCACAATGCCCCTCAGAGACCTTCTCCCCATAGCCCAACCTGCAAGGATTAAACCTTTAACATCTAGATTCTCCACCCATCAGTCCATTCTAATACCAACTACTCATTTACTTTTGTTTTCAAATTTGCCTTATTTTCTCATTATCACTCTAGACTCCAATCCTTCCTCTTGGGTTTCTAAATTTTCCCTGGGCATCCACTCTGGGGCTCCACAAAAAGTGATAATTTTTTGTTTGAGGGATACTCAACATATGTAGACAGTAAAGAACTTTGCACCTAGGGAGGACATAAAGGACAAGCCATAAGAACTCAAATTCTTCCAGAAACCTGCAAACAACTGGCAAAGGAAGTTGATATCAGGTCTGTACTCATACAGTGTTGGAGAAAAGGCTCTTGAAACCATGAAATGGTAAATTCCTTT